>NC_133659.1:52130503-52268165 GCF_037893015.1 Macrotis lagotis
ACAGATCCCTGGTCCTGGGTCCAAGAAGCCCTGAGCCCCCATACCACCCCTTATGCCCAGAATCCACCTGGCCCTATGGTCCTGGGCAGGCCTTCGAAGCCCAGCCCCTTGCAAGAAGTAAGAAAGAAAATGTGTTACATCTCTCCCCCCATGGTCCATCCTCTCCTCCTTTATTCACATCCCCACCCCTTCTCCCTGCTCCCCCCTCCTTCTTACCCCAGATATCTATACCCCATTGAGTGTATATGCTGTTTCCTCTCCTAGCCATCTCTGATGAGAGCAAAGGTTCCCTCATTCCCCCTTGCCTCCCCCCTTCCATATCATTGCAATAGCTCATTGTAATAAAAAAAAAATCTTATGTGAAATATCTTGGACTATTCCCCCTCTCCTTTTTCTTTCTCCCATTCCATTTCCCTTTTTTTCTATTGACTCCATTTTTACACCATATTTTATGTTCAAAATCAGCTTTCTCCTGTGCTTCAACTATAAAATCTCTCTCTACCTGCCCTTTTAACTGAGAAGGTTCATATGAGTATTATCAGTGTCATTTTTCTATGCAGGAATACATGCAGTTCATCCTCATTAAGTCCCTCATATTTCCCCCCTCTTCTCCAATCTCCATGCTTCACCTGAGTCCTGTATCTGAAGATCAAACCTTCTGTTCAGCTCTGGCCATTCCAAAAGGAACATTTAAAATTCTCCTGGTTCATTGAAAGTCCAACTTTGTCCCTGGAAGAGGACATTCAGCCTTGCTGGGTAGTTCATTCTTGGCTGCATTCTAAGCTCTTTTGCCTTCTGGTATATTGTATTCCAAGCTCTACGAGCTTCCAATGTAGTTGCTGCTAAGTCCTGTGTGATCCTGACTGCAGCTCCATGATATTTGAACTGTGTCCTTCTGGCTGCTTGTAATATCTTCTCTTTGACTTGGGAGTTCTGGAACTTGGCTATGATATTCCTAGGGGTTGGTTTTTTGGGATCTCTTTCTATGGGGAATCGGTGGATTCTCTCCATTTCTATTTTGCCCTCTGCTTCTAGAATATCAGGGCAATTTTCCTGTAGCAATTCTTTGAAAATGATGTCAAGGCTCTTTTCCTGATCATGACTTTCAGGTATTCCAATAATTTTTAAATTATCTTTCCAAAGTCTGTTTTCAATATCAGTTGTTTTTTTCAATGAGATATTTCACATTTTCTTCTAATTTTTCATTTTTTTGGTTTTGAAGTATTGATTCCTGATTTCTGGTAAATTCATCAATCTCCTCGAATTCTATTCTTTGTCTGAAGGATTTGTTCTCCTCAGAGAGTTTTCTTATCTCTTTTACCACCTGGCCAATTTTGCTTTTTAAAGCATTCTTCTCCTCAATAACTTTTTGAACCATTTTATCCATTTGACCTAAGCTGGTTTTTAGCATGCTATTTTCTTCAGCATTTTTTTGGATTTCCTTGACTAAGCTGCTGACTTCATTTTCATGTTTTTCCTGCATCTCTCTCCTTTCTTTTCCCAGTTTTTCTTCCAACTCCCTCATTTGATTTTCAAATTCTTTTTTGAGCTCTGCCATAGCCTGAGCCCAATTTCCGTTTTTCTTGGAGTATTTAGATACAGGAGCTTGTGCTTCCTCATCTTCAGACTGAGTATTTTGATCCTTCTTGGGCTCATTTGCAAAATATTTCTCAATAGTCTTCCTTTTGTTTGTCTGCTTGATCATTTTCCCAGCCTGGGCCTGGTTTGGGGGTGCTTCATGAGCTTTTGGGACACTCCCATGAGGGTCTCAGTGTGTGAGGCTCTGTCCTCCCTCCTGATCTGTGAATGACCATAAGCGCCTCCCTCTGCCACGGGGCTGAGGTGGGGGGGGCCCTGTTGTTCTATGGGGGGGCCTAGACTGTGATCAGGATCTGAACGTGGTCAGAGCCCCAGAGTCCTGTTCCAGGAGCAGAGGACTGAGCTCACAGTCTCTCTTTACTCCCCTCCCTCAGTTCAATGGGCTCATGCCCTGGGGCTGCTGCTTACTGGCTCTGCCTGCTTCTGTTTCCAGTTCTGCGCTGCAGAAAGACCAAGCTGCTCCCTGTGTGCCCAGAGGGCTGAGCTCCATGTGCTTGCTGTGGCAGAGGTCCCCAGCTGTTCCCCCACTTTGTGCCTAGTGCTCCTCAGGGTGCAGCTCAGGAGACTCCCCCACTGCTGTGAGCTGAGACTCCCAGAGCCCTGGGGATGCCTCCAGGAGGCTGAAGTTCTTTGGCTCTGGTGGGCCACCCCTCTGGCAGGCAGCCTCTCTGATCCCAGGGAGCAGAGCCTTTCTGCTCTTTTCCAGGTTACCTTGAGTGGAAGAACTGCCTCACTGGGTCCCTTTGTGGGTTCTGTCTCTCCAAAGTTTAGTCAGAGTCCTTAGCTGATGAGTTTTATCAGAGAGCTCTTAAGACTGGATCCCTTCTTGTCGCCATCTTGGCTCTGCCCCTCCCCCATTTTTTTTTATAAATTAGATTCGGTTCTCTCAATATATTTGAAAAATGAGGCCTTTATCAAAGATATGTGTTGCAAAAATTGTTTTCTGGTTTTTTGCTTCCTTTATAATTTTGGTTGCATTGGTTTTGTTTGTGTAGAAACTTCAAATTTTATATAATCAAATTTATCCATTTTACACATTTGGTCATAATTCTTTCCATATCCATACTAATAAACTTTTCTACATCTCCTAATTTTCTTATGGTTAGAGACCTTTTATGTGTAAATCAAGTACCCATTTTGACCTTATCTTGGTATATGTTGGGCTTCTCAATATCTGGGTTTATGTTTTCAAATTTTTCCAGTGATATTTTTTGTGAAGTAAAGAATTTTTGTTCCAAAAGCTTGGATCTTTTGGTTTATCACATACTCAATTGGGATAGTCATTTAACTAAAAATGTGATTTCTACCTAATTCTTTGCTCTGATCCACCACTCTTTTTTTTTTTTTAGTTTTTTGCAAGGCAATGGGGCTAAGTGGCTTGCCTAAGGCCACACAGCTAGGTAATTATTAAGTTTCTGAGACTGGATTTGAAATCAGGTATTCCTGACTCCAGGGCCGGTGCTCTATCCACTGGGCTACCTAGCTGTCCCCACCACTCTTTTCTTAACCAGATTGTTTTGATAATTACCACTTTGCAATGCAGTTTGAGACATTTTTTTCATTGATTCCCTTGACAGCTTTTACTTTTTGTTCTTCCAATAAATTTCCTTATTATTTTTCTAGATTTATAATATGTTTTGATAGTTTGTTATGGCACTGAATAAAAAAAAATAGGTATAACTGTCATTTGTATTAGATTGGCTCAGTCTACCCATGAGAAATTAATAGTTTTTCTAATTGTTTCTATCTGACTTTAGTTTTGAGAACAGTGTTTTATACTTGTGCTCATATGGTACCTAGGAGTAGATTCTTGAGAATTTTACATTGCCTAAAATCATTTTAAATAGAATTTCTCTTTCTATCTTTTTCTACTAAGCTTTGTTGGTCATATAAAGAAATGCTGAGATTTTTTATGGATTTATCTTATCTTGTAACTCTGCTAAAATTGTTAATAATTTCAATTAGATTTTTTCATTCTCTAGGATTTTCTAAGTATGAAAAAATACCTACAAAGAGGGATGGCTTAGTTTCTTCATTGTCTATTTTAATTTCTTCAATTTTTTTCTCCTCTTCTTGTTATAAATAATATTTCTAGTATAATGTTTAACAATACAGGTGATAATAGGCTTTCTTGCTTCACCCTTGATTGTATTAGAAGGCTTCTAGTTTATCCCCATTAGTAGGATTCTACCTATTGTTCCAAATAGTTTATATAATACTCAAATTAATTGTTCTTTAAATGTTTGATAGAATTCGCTTTCAAATCTATCTGACCGGGAATTTTTTCTTAGGAAGTTCATTGATGACTTGTGCAATTTATTTTTCTTTCTGAAAGTGTATTATTTTACTTCTACTCCATTTTATTCTTAAGGAGTTATTTTCTTTGGTGAATTTTTGTATCTTTTTTCATGTTGATGCTTTTTTCATGACTCTCTTGCCATGTTCTCATTTCTTTTCTCTATTTTTCTTCAACGTCTCTAATTTGCTTTTTAAATCCTTTTAAAACTCTTCCAGGTGGGGCAGCTAGGTGGCACAGTGGATAGAGCACTGGCCCTGGAGTCAGGAGTACCTGAGTTCAAATCCAACCTCAGACACTAAATAATTACCTAGTTGTGTGGCCTTGGGCAAGCCACTTAACCCCATTGCCTTGCAAAAAAAAAAAAAAAAAAAAAAAACCTAAAACTCTTCCAGGAGTTCTTTTTGGGTCTCAGAACAAACTTCGTTTTTCTTTTAGGTTGCACATGTAACCATTTTGTCCTTGTTATCCTCTTCTAAGTATGTACCTTGATCCTCCCTGTAACCACAGTAATTTTCTATAGTTGAGTTCTCTTAATTTGTTGGATTTTGATCATTTTTTTACTGTGCATTTAATGATTTGGTATTTTTATGTGAGAGTATGTCTCTGGTCCTGCATTGTTTCAAGTTTTTTTTTTGTGCTATAGCTCATGGACTTTCTTCTGGCTTTCACTAGAATTCAGCTTGCTTGCACTAGAGTTTGTTTTTCTTTTGGCTCTTACTAGGGTGTGGGGCTCCCAGGTTGTGGTATTCCTCACCTGGTCAAACCCAGGGAGAGGTCCTACAGCTGGATAGCTATGGAAGCAAATGGAGGGTCCTTGGGCAGGGATTTCACTATTGGACCACCTTGAAGTGGAAACTCACTATTGATTAAAAAAGGGATAAGGGTCTGTCTAATCTTGTACTGATGTTGATGATGTGGGGTCTTCCTTACTACAGAATCTACTGACTTACCTAGGGAGTCTACTGTTTACAGGAGGGCAGATTCTTGTGGGTGGATAGCCCTAGACTCACAAGTTGTTTCATAGGTCCCCTGTTGTGAGGCTGGCTGCTTCTGGTCTCTTGAACCTTCCCTCCTTCCACCCAGTAAGACATATCTTTTCTCCTTGACTGACAAACTGCTTCTCTGTTCCTAGATAAATTCTGAGATGTATTTCAAGTTGTTTGAACGGAAATTTGGAAGTGTTTAAGAGGGTTCCTTCTTCACTCCACTATCTTGGCAATGGAAGTCTTTGTATCTAACTATCAATTGACCCCATTTGGGGGTTTCTTGGCATAGTTTGCTATTTCCTTCTTTAGCTCATTTTACAGATGATGAACTGAGGCAAACAAGACTAAATGACTTACTCAGGGTAAGACAACTAATTTGAGATAAGATTTGAACTCAGAGACATAAGTTTTGGCTGACTCCAGGTCTAGCATTCTATCCATATGCCTTCTAGCTGCCCACTCTATACTTCAAGTCTACCACACCTCTGATCTGGCTCCCTGGGGATAATAACAATCTTTTTGAATTCATTTCCCAATGATTAACATCTCCAACCAGTCATGTCCTTCCTAGATCCTTCTGAATCCCTACCAAATCTTCCCCATTATCAATTTCCTATTATGACTCCCCTTGGTCCAACCACTCCTCCAGCCCCCACATTGAATCTAAAGCTACCCAAGACTTCTGTTCTATTCTGAATAGGTAACAAATTCACTTTGTCTTAAGCCTTTTTCTTTTACTTTCTCATTATTTTTATCTTCTTCCACTTACTCAGACTTGACTGTTTCTGTTGACGTTTTCCTAGATATTCTTTCAAGGTCCATTTCCCTCCATCCCACCTCAGTTCACCTAGAAAGTCTCTCCCTTAATCATATCACCCTTCCCAAGGCCTTCAGCTCTATCGCCATTTTCATGGATGCTGAATTTCCTTTATCTGATCCTATTCTTCTAGTTTTCCACCTTTATCCCTTAAATGTATTCTTTTCATCACCATGATCTCCAAAGCATGTACCCCCTTAGGTCTTTCTCAGGTCATCACCCCGGTACCAGTCATACTCTGCTAGGTTCCCTCCCCTGATACCTTTGCAAAATTTCCTATTACAGTTCTTGTTCTTTCAAACCATAGCCTTGGGTTATTTCCACCTCTGCTGCCTTTATGCCTATTCACATGCCACTGAACAAAGTTTGAGACAATCATGAGGCCATGATGACTGCATCCATTAGAAATTTTTGCTAGATCATTACAAATGAGCCTTTATTATGGCAAAGCAATGCTTTTATTCTTCCGCAGTCAATTCACTGTCTCACTCACTGCAATGACTTTTCACATTTTTTTCTAAATCCCTCTTTGAGGCAGTTAAGCAATGCAGTACAAAAAATACTATGCTTGGAGTCAGGATGACCTAATTTCAAATCTAGACTCTGATATTCCTAGTTGTGTGACTCTAAGAAAGTCATCTAACCTCTTATTCAGTTCCTTCTTCCCACAAATGAGGATAATTACACCTACAATGAAAAGTTCCTCTGAGGTCAACCATGAGATAAAGTTTGTAAAGTACTTTGCAAACCTCAAAGTTTTATCTAAATATTAGCTATTATTTCTAGCACCGTAAGTCTGCCATCCTCTCTACCACCTTTACAACTGAGAAATGGGATTTATATTTTATTGAAAAGAAATGAAGGCCATTCAACAAGAATCTTCTCCCCTTCTCTTCATTCCACATAACTCAGATAACTTCTGACACTATCTCCTCTTTCATCCTTGTCTGATGTGAAGAGTTTACAGATTTCAGTGAACATGTAAGTGACCTCATTTTATCCTCTTTTCTGGCATATTGCCCTCTCTGTTACACAATAACTCTCATTTATCTTCAATATTTCTACCTATTCCTTCCCTACTGTCCACAAAGAGGTCCATTACTATCCAAAATCCTTACTTGATCAATGTATACATTCTAGCTCTCCTATATCTCCCCTCCCTTTCGAGGCTAAATTCTCGGAGAATGCCATTTATAATTTAGTTCCTTCATTTTCTTCCTTCACACTATCTTCTTAACTCTGGAATATGGTTTCCAAATTTGTCATTAAGTTGAAACTGCTCTCTCCAAAATTTGCAATGATGTCCTAATTCCCAATTTAATGCATTTTTCTAATGAGTTGCTGTAATCTAAAGAATAATAATCAATTGTTGGCCTAATTTCTAACCTTTTCTCACTTGCCAAGGTTAATATTATGAAAATAGGTGAAGAGCATATTTCATATATAAACTCTAATGCCTTTCTAGCTTGGAAAATATGCCACTATTTTTATTCTGTTGACATAGACTTCCATAATGCAGAAACATCCACAGTCCATCTTATGTCATTGGAAAAGGATTTAGCCATAAGGCCAGCATTCAAGTCTTAGTTTTAATGCTTACAGGTAATAGAAAGGTAATTACCTCTCTGAAAATTAAGGAGTTTGATGAAATGATATTTATCTCTAAAATTCTATTATACTGTATTAAGATTTAAGATAAGCAATGCATGAGTGCAAACATATTACAAATTATATATTGACCACTATAGCTTCAATAAAGAATATTTAACAATCTCTCATTTGTCCTGGTATGGATTATTTACCTCTAACCTTCCTCATTTAAAAAAAATAATAATATACCTTGTGTTTTAACTCAGTGACCTGATTTTTTTTAATTCTAAGTGACAGTTAATATTATGGTAGTCACACTTGCTCTGTCCAACCCCATTACCTATTGTAACATATCTACTCCCCCTTTCTGGTGTTAAACCCCAAAGGAGGCCATCAGCAATGGGTATATCTTCCTTTTCTTTTACTATCTTAACTCTTTATAGCCTGATTTCTGATTTTACCATTCAATCAAACTATTCTATCTAAGATGCATCATCTCTTGATAGCCAAATCAACTGACCAACTTTTAATTCCCTCTTTTCTCGATCTTTCTGATGTCTTTGACATTGGATCACCCTCTTATCCTTGTCTCTTCCCTACAAGATCCCTCAACATTACTCTTTTCCCTCTATGTCTCCCAGGAACTTATTTGAGTTCCTCTTCTCTTCTCCCTCTACTTATTTCACTTGGTGATTTCATCACCACCCTTAGATTCAATTAGCATCTTTTTTTTAATTATTGTCAATTCTACTTTCCTAGTCTTAGATTTTGCCAGACTCAAATATCTGCCTATTAGGCATCTCATTCTGGATATCCCATAGAACCATCTGAACCTCAATATGTCCAAAACTAATATTATCTTTCCCAACAATTGTTTCCCCTTTCCAAACTCCCCTGACACTTTCAAAAGCATCACTATCGCCTTAGTCACCAATAGTTGAAAAATGTGAGTTCTCCTGAACTGTTCATCTTCTCATCATTCAAATTCAAAGTATTGCCAAGTCCTTTCAGTCTTAGCTCTATAACTATCTCAAGTTAAATACTTCCTTCTCCCCTTTGGCATGACCACCCTGGTATAGACCCTCATCACCTCATATCTGGACTATTGCCATGGTCTGCTGGTGGCTCTCCCTGCTTAATGTAGCCCATTTTCACTCAGCTGTCAAATCATTCTTCCTAAAATGAAGACACAAAAATGTCGCATACATACCAATTCACTTCCAGAATCAATTATAAATTTTTCTCTTTATCATTCAAGCCTATCATTCAAGAACTTTCCTCCTCTCCCCATATCTTTTTAATCTTACACTTTACTCTCTCTAGTCCTTGTACTCTGTGATCCAATGACAATGACCTCCAGGCTGTTTCTTACACCAAATATCTTGACAATGGAAATTTTCACCAGCTAGTCTCTCAAGCCTAAAATATTTTCCTTTGTTCGATTTACCTCCTGCTTTCATCTGAGTACCAATTTAAATCTCACAATTTGCAAAAATCCTTTCTAGATCCCCTGTAATGTCATTTCATTTCATTCCTGATGATCTCCAATTTATCCTCTAGATATCCTGTTTGTAAATACATATTTTCTTGCTTTTTTCCTCATTTAACTGTGAATTCTTTCGGAGCAGGAACTGTCTTTTGCCTTTTTTGTGCCCCTAGTTCTTAGAACAATGCTAATAATATGCTTATAAACTGATTGTTCCCCATCTTTAACATCAATTATTATTTTTTATATGCATGCTTCTATGCAAAGGCAAAAGTCATTTTCAGATTATGAAAAGATATGTATATCCCATAGCACAAAAAAGATACCATTAGAAAACTTTCAATTACAAAGCTTGCACTATTGCTAGAAAATTTGGTATTTTAAATGAATATGAAAAAAGAATTTCACCCAATTTTAGCCAGTGGCATAATTGTTGAGAAATAAATTCAAGTCAGTCTAATTGAGTTGTCTCATCAACTGTTTTTTCATTAATAATTCATCAATTATTGGAAAAACACTAAAAAAAGAAAAACCAATACCAATTTCTATAGTCATATTGATTTTCCAGTGTTAATAAATATAACCAAAGTGATCACACTTTGAATGAAAAAGTACATTGAAAAAAAGTAGCTGTTTTAAAAAGTACTTCACTTTATAAATCTTTCAAATGCATTTTAAAATATTCTAACAGATACTACTTCACTTGGGGAATGATTTGGCTCAAGGTGATATATTATAATTGTGCACAGGCTTTGGAAACTTGGAAAACATGTTAGCAAACCCTCCATGGTTACCAAAAGACAACATAAAATCTTTAAAACTTGTTTCATGTATAGCATATTTCTGGAAATATATCTGTAAATCAGGTATACTTTTGAAGCCAGGGCTCTTCCATAAAAAACAGGAGCTTGAGTTTTATTGTTAGAGGCAAATATGAAGGACCCACATGGAAGATCTGTCCAGTTTTTCAAAAATTCTGGCAGGCAATCCCTTCTCCTCTTCTTAGTATTAGGCTTTCAGAGCTCTTAACAAGATACACTATGAGACTTCTATGAACAAATCAGCATTGACTGGTTATCCAATTCCATTTAAGCATTTTCACATACTTTGCAGGCTCTGAAATGAGGTCAAAATTAGGTATTTTTCAATACTTAAAGAAAAAATTTGTGGTTGAATATCAAGTTTTATATATCAACAAAAAAGTGAGTCTTTTTGTATTAGAAGTTTTACTTAAATTATCACAATTATATTTCATGGTTTCACAATGCTATTTCCTCTGTAAGCTTTGAGCCTGACAAAATTTGCCATGAAAAATAAAGAGCAATATATTTTAATGTAGATTTTTTGGATTGATATCAATTTTCTTATACTTCAATTTCAATATTCATTTAAGTAAGTCATTTAAGGCAATGTTGTGAGAAGTAATTAATAAAATACAAATTACAAATATGAAGAAGAATTTGGGCAGACACAAATTTAAAATCTATTTTCATCTTAACAGACAACAGTGTTTCAAGTTTATATTTTCATCTAATTTCACTTTTTAAAAGTTTATGTACTAATTTTTTTTCTCCAGTTTACATATAAAAACAAATTTTAGCTTTAATTTTTTAAATTTTGAGTTCTTCCTTTCCACTTCCCATTCCCATTGAGAAGGCAAGGAATTCGATATAGGTTATACTTGTGTAATCATGCAAAATATTTCCATAATATTCATGTTTATATCTAATTTCTTATTTATGTTATGATACCAATATTCAATGAATTGAAATCTTTAACAGGCTGCAGTTAAATAGGTCTAAATGAAACTATTTCTAAATGTTAAAAGTGAGGAAAACAAACAAAACCAAGGTATCTAAAATCGAATTAAACAATTCCAAAGGTTTTGTTTGTGTGTTTGTGTGTGTGTGTGATATATTTGTGTGTCTATGCATCTTTGATTCTGTGTCTGTATATGTATATATATATCTGAGTCTTTGACGTGAATTTGTGAAAAATATATAAGGAGACAATTTGTTTATATAGGAAGTGAATACAGATAGCAAAACAAGTAGGAAGAGAACAGTTCTAGCAGTGAAAGGAAAACTGACTTTGGAGTCAGAGAATTTACTACATATACCATTCTCAAGCAAATTTCTTCTCTTTTAATCTAAGTTTACCCATTTGGAAAATAAGGTGGTTGTACATAATGTCTTCTTTGGTCCCTTCCAATTCTAAAAGAGTGATCTTATGTTTAGTTTTTATGCTTAGAATAGAACTTAGGATTAAAAATATACCAGTTCACAGAGCCAAATCTCTTTAAATTTGAATAAATTAGTTATGCCTGAATCTTAATTACCATAGCATAATAATTCTATCACCTGGGATTAATTACTTAATTAATTTATTTATTCAACAAATATCCATTAAGTACTTATTACATGCAAGTCATGGTGCTAGCTAATGTTGATATGAAAGCTTTTGTTAAATGACATCACTCACAATGTACAAATTAACAACATCATGAGATGATCAACCTTGATGGAAGCAGTCCCTCATAGCAGTTCTGAGAGCTAGGACAACTGTATTAGACTAACTATGGACTATGTTATCCCCATCCAGAGGAAGAAAAACAAAACCAAAAGAAATCCTTCAGAATTTGATGAACACTTTAAAGAGCTAGAAAGAGAACTCCCATTCAAAGTAACCTCAGACAATATAAGATATCTGGGAGTTGACCTGCCAAGACACACTCAAAAACTTTTTGAAAACAATTACAAAACACTTCTCACACAAATAAAATCAGATTTAAATAACTGGGCAAACATCAACTTCTCATGTATAGACTTAGTTAATATAGTACCGAAACTAAACTACCTATTTAGTGCCTTACCTATCAAAATTCCAAAAATTTACTTGAATGAGTTAGAATAAAAAGTCAAGAATTTCTAGGAATTCAATGAAAAAAGTACAAAAGAAGGTGGCATAGCCTTACCAGATGTAAATAAAGTATCAGTCATCAAGACTATCTGGTATTGGCTAAGAAATAGAGTGGTAGATAAGTGGAATAGACTAGGTCAATAGCAGGAAATGATTATAGTAATCTGATGTTTGCCTAACCCAAAGAGTCCAGCTATTGGGATAAAAACTCTCTCTGAAATATAAACTGTTGGGAAAACTGGTGAAAGAAACTTAGATTGGACTAACCCCTCACACCTTATACCAAGATAAAATCAAAATGGATACAGGGTCTAGACATAAAAAAACAATATTAGAAGCAAAGTAGAAGAAGAAGGAGTAGGTTACCTATCAGATCGATGGAAAGGGAAGCACTTTATGACTAAGGAAGAGATAGAGAACATCATTAAAAACAAACTAGATAATTTGATTACATTAAATTAAAAAGCTTTTGCATAGACAAAACCACTATAACCAAGATCAAAAGAAATGTAGTAAATTGTGAAGCAATTTTTATGACTAGTATTTCTGACAAAGGACTCATTTCTAAAAATATATGAGTCAAATTTTTTAAAAATGTCATTCCCCAATTGACAAATGGTCAAAGAATATGCAAAGACAATTTACAGATGAGGAAATCAAAGTGATCCATAGTTATATGAAAAATTGCTCTAAATCATTACTTATTAGAGAAATGAAAATTAAAGCATCTCTGAGATACCACCTCATACCTCTCAGACTGGCCAATATGACCAGAAAGAACAATGATCAGTGTTGGAAGGGATATAGGAAATCTGGGACTCTAATACATTGTGGGTGGAGTTGTGAGCTCATCCACCTTTCTGGAGAGCAGTTGGAATTATGCCCAAAGAGCAACAAAAATGTGCATACCCTTTGATCCAGCAATACCACTACTGGGTCTATAGCAGCCCTGTTTGTGGTGGCAAAGAATTGGAAATTAAGTAAATGCCCTTCAGTTGGGGAATGGCTTAACATACTGTGGTATATGTATGTCATGGGACATTATTGTTCCATTAGAAACCAGGAGGGATGGGATTTCAGGGAAGCCTGGAAGGATTTTCATGAACTGATACTGGGTGAGATGAGCAGAACCAGAAGAACATTGTACACCATAACCTTATCATGGGGGTGATGATCAACCTTGATGGGCTTGTTCATTCCATCAGTGCAACAATCAGGGACAATTTGGGGCTATCTGCGATGGAGAATACCATCTGTATCCAGAGAAAGAATTGTGGATTTTAAACAAAGACCAAAGACTATTACCTTTAACTTAGGGGAAAAAACTGTTATTATGAAATTTTGCTATCTCTTATACTTTATTTTTCTTCCTTAAGGATATGATTTCTCTCTCATCACATTCACCTTAGATAAATGTATACCATGGAAACAATGTAAGGAATAACAGACTGCCTTCTGTGGGGGTGGGGGAGAGGGTAGCAAGATTAGGGAAAAAACAGCTATGAGATATCACCTCACACCAATCAGATTGGATAATATGATAAAAAGGAGGGTTGATCAATGCTGGAGAGGTTGTGGGAGAATTGGGACATTAATGCATTGCTGGGGAAGTTGTGGAAGGATCCAAACATTCGGCAGTGCCGTATGGAATTATGGCCAAAGAGCAATAAAAATGTTCATTCCCTTTGACCCAGTCATTCCAATTCTAGATCTATATCCAGAGGGAGTCATAAAAAATGGGAAAATTCCTACATGTTCCAAAATATTCATAGCAGCTCTTTTAGTAGTGGCAAATTATTGGAAATTGAGAGGATGTCCATCAATTGGGGAATGACTAAACAAGTTATGGTATGTGAATACTTGGAATATTATTGCTCTATAAGAAGCCATAAATAGTCAGACTCGTGAGAAGCCTGGAATGTCTTTTGGGATCTGATGCTAAACAAAAAGAGTAGAGCCAAGAGAACAGTGTGACTATCAACAACGACATTGTGAGAGGAACAACTCTGATGGAAGCAGCTCCTCTCAGCAGTTCAGAGAGCTAGGACAACAGTATGGGACTGGCTATGGACAATGTGATCCCCATCCAGAAGATGGAAAGGAAAAAGCAAAACAAACACTCCTTCAGAATCTGATGAATACTTTATAAAATTATCTCATATATCTCTTTCCTCATACTGAAAATGACTAATTTATAACATGTCTATCAAAATTATGTATGTACAGTGTTAACCTGTTTGCCACTAAGGGAAGTGGCATGGGAAGGGAGGCTGGAAAGAAATTTTCTAACTTAATATATATATATATATATATATATATATATATATATATATATGCACATATGGATGAATATTAAAAAATAGATGAACATTAAAAAAATATTGGGAGGGAATAGAGAGAACATTAACGATTAGGAGAAACTAAAGTTGTCTTTGCAGAAAGAAACTCTTAGTACTGAGATAAACCATGAAGGAATCTGAGAAATGGAAGAAGTCAAGATTAGAAAGCAGAGTATTCAAGGTAAGAGGGACAAGTAAGGCAAAGTAAAAGACATGTGAGATGAACTGTCATACCTCCTTCTTTCCCACCTTCCTTCCTTTCTTCCTACCCTTCTTTTCACTCCTCCCTTTTATCCTATTCTTCATTTCTTTCTTCCTCCATTCTTTCCTTCTTTCCTACCTTCTTTCCTTTTTTCCTGTCCTTCCTCCCTTCTTTCCTATCTTCCTTTTTTCTTTTTTCCCCTCCATCCTTTCCTTCCTTCCTTCTTTCCTACCTTGCTTCTATTCTTCATAACCTTCCTTCCTTTCTTATTCTCCTTTGTCCTTCTTTCCTTCCCTTCTTTCTTCTTCTCCTTAATTGGTCAACAATTACATCCCCAAAAGATCCAAGTTCATGTCCCATTGGGTCTTTTTTTAAACCAGGTAAAAGGGTTCGATCTTTATCTCTTTGTCTCATCTCTTTCATTCCTACCCTTAATCAAGGAATGGGCACTGACTCAGTCAAACTGAGACCTATTTAAGACTTCAGTTCAAAAAGGGAAAGGGGTATGTCCTACTGCTTTCAGGGCCACCTCCAGTTTTTCTGATCCATATCTAGCCATAAGGCATCAGAGGAGAAAGTGAGACTTGTAGCACTTTGCTGCCAACACCACCCCCCTCCTTAAATCCAATTCACTTGCATGCCATGGTATCACCTCCCTGATGTCATAGGGTTTTTTTTTAGAGAACTAAGAATAAAGTTAAGGGGAAGGGAAATATAAAGAAGAGAAGCAAAATTTTTATTGACTGCAAAAATAAAATTATATTAAACTTAAAAAAATACATATTCTAGAAAAAATAAATATAAGGGATGGTACACTTCCACTAAGACATTTCAGGAAGGTTCTTCATAGAGGAGTATCAGTTGTATTAAGCCATTGAAATCATTGTATTAAACCATGCTTCCAAGGAAAACTATGTCTCTGATGTTGGTCTACATTGCTACATCATTATTTTTACTTCTGTACTCTTCTATTTGTTTCCTGAGATAGCACTGAAAATTTTCATTATCAATCATTCATTAATGAATTGACACCTGATATACAAATAAGACATGCATGGTGTATGGAATAGGAGTGCAGAGAGGAATTTTGATGGTTTTTGAGCAGGTTATATAAAGGAAGAATTGCACAAGTGAAATAGTCTAAAATGATATCTTCAAAGAGATGCATGATTAAGACTGGGGCAATCAAGGAGACAATTCTTTAGTTATATTAATGTGCAAATAATTCCTGTTTTGTAGCCAGGATATTCTATTTATATCCCTGAAATATCAAAATATAGTGGAAGGTCCCCAACATGTTGGATGAATCCCCCATGAAAGATTAATAGAAGGACATGTACAAGAGTTACAAATGAGGTATGGACAAATGAGGGATAGATTTTTTTTTTCCTCAGCATAATTGGAAGGAACTCAAATGATATGAACATTAGTTTACAGGATCATTTAGCTAAAGCTAAGAACCTTGGAGGTTATTCAACACCTCATTTTACAGATGAAGAAATTGAGGCACTGGATAATTTGCCCTAGGTCATTTCCATTTGGTTATTGAAATAATCTTTTCTTTTTTTACCAAATAATGCTTACTCTGGATTTTCTTGTCCTTTTTAGTCCCTGAGAATCCTAAATAATAAATCACTGAAGCAAATCCAATAAATTATAGAAAGTGGATGCTTTAAGGTCTGTACTGGAAAAAAAGAAACTATTTAATTGGGAGGGATGGGGTAAGGAGATGTATTTTGTCAAAACCCAATTCAGTCATCCCTATGGAAAATGAAGACAGTTGGGATTAGATAGTATCCACTTATCCAATTTCTGCCTCACTGTGTCTCTTTTTTTAATTTGAATTAATCTGGGTAATGAACACCCAAACCAAATTATTGTGGGTTGATTACCCATGAAAAGTGGGTTAATTGTTTAATAGCCATGGGTACAAGTGAGTATAGGTATTTTACTGTATATAAACATTGAGTTGGCATATTCTGTGGCAGCATAAATACATATACAATCAAAACAACTATACAGTTTCACATTAAAAGTTGATTAATCTTCTTGTTAGTGTAATTTAATTGTCTGTAAAATTGGCTGCTAAATACTAGAAAAAAAACTGGTCATCTATTATAATTGTCTCCTTTAGATTGCAGGAATGAATGAATTTCCTCTGAGTGTTAAGCAAATAAATCCTAATTTTGAGAAAATATTAGAAGAAAGGAGCTATTTAATGCCACTTACAATCAAAGGCACATGTAACAAATGGCCTTTTCCATTATCAGCTCAGCTAATTATCAGACAGGGGAAGAGTTGGAGCCTGCATCCACATTCCTATGTGGTTTAAAGGAAAGTCACATAAAAGAATCCTTTCACTACAGACAAAGGTGGGTTGTAATTGAGCAACGCTGGCCAGCATCTACATCCTCAAGGCAAGAAAAATGGACCTGATCAAGAAACACCAACTGTAGCCATGTTCTCTAATTTACTTTCTCAGGGCGTTAAGTGGAAGCCCTGATTAGAAAACAGCTGCTGGGGCCATTATCTCTCTTTCACTTTCAATAAAGGTGCACTGGCCTCAAATGAAAAATGCCAGCCTTCAGCCCTCCTTTCATGGCAGAAGCAATGGACCCAATTAAAAATCCACTCTATGGATCCATTACATTATGTTTCTTTTTGGGAAGAACCTTAGAATGCAAGGGAATAGCAAAATAAAATAAAAATAAAATAACTTTTTTTTTTTAAAGCATAGAATTTAGAAAGGGTTAGAGAACGCTGCATCAGCAGGGGAGCTACGAATGTGGCCAAAGGCTTATAATAAAGTTCACAGATTTAGCAATGAGGCCAAGCAGAAGACTTTACTAGGTCATCAAATCATCACTAACTTTATATCTTTTGCTTTCTCATTTTATTAGATATAATTACTTTTTTATCCCTCTATTTTCATAGAGAACTCTGTGACAGAAAAACAGCACTGGACAAAACACTGAATTTGGGTCCCAGCTCTTACAATTACTTACTTATTACTTATGAGTTAGTCAGTTTACCCCTGTGGATCTTTTTTCTTGTCTGTATAATGACGAGGATGGAGTGAATTGACTTAAAAATCCCTTCAGGTGAAGAGAATGAACTTTTTCTTAGTATTTAGTAGTCAATTTTTCAGAAAATTAAATTACACTAATAAGAAGATTAATAAACTTTTAATGTGAAACTATTTAGTTGTTTTTATTGTTATATATATTTATGCTACCATCCCTATTCACAAGTAACTTACCCTCCAATGCAGATGCTAACAAGTAGACATATAAATATACAGAATGTGAGATGAATTCAATAAATTCAGATGTATACAGAGTAGAATACAAGGTAGTTTTGGAGGAAAGGGCTATCATTGATGAATCAGGTTATGGAAAGGGAGTTTTTAAAGAGCATCTCAAAGAAAGATGATTCTAAGGCAAGGGTAAGGAAGGAGTTCATTTCAGATATGAGGCATGGTCTGAAAAAATAAGTAATTTTAACACTTAGTGCATTTCATATATACATGTATATAAATACAAAATGATCTTTCTAAATTATATATATATTATACATATGTATATTATACATAATCTATATATTATACATAATATATATATATATATATATATATATATATATATAATCTTGGTAAAATTTATAAGTATAGCTGGAGGAAAAATAATTTCCCCTTCTCTTTATTCCCCATTTATTCTTTTTTTGTGGCAAGGCAAGGGGGTTAAGTGACTTGCCCAAGGCCACACACCTAGGTAATCATTAAGTGTCTGAGGTCAGATTTGAACTCAGGTACTCCTGACTCCAGGGCCACCACCCCATTCTTAAATTTATAGAGAGAAATACCAACCCAATACTCAACTTGCTTTCCCACTGACTTCTACAAAAATCACACAGCTCCAGAGGCAGCTTGGTAATAGAATATAGATGTGCTGATCCTGAAGTTAGGAAGACCTGAGTACAAATTCAGACTCAGAGTCTTGCTAATGTAGGACTGAGCAAGTCACTAAGACAAATCTCTCTCAGTTTTCCCATATGTTCAATAGCACCTACCTACCAGGGTTATTATAAGATTCAAATGAAACAGTATTTGTAGAGCATTTTGCAGACCTTAAAGTGCTATATAAATGCCAGCTATTATTATCATTATTATGAAAATTATTAACAAAGAATGAGCTTGGGGCAGCTAGGTGGCACAGTGGATAGAGCACCAGACCTAAAGTCAGGAGGACCTGAGTTCAATCCCGAGCTCAGACACACCTAGTTGTATGACCTTGGGAAAGTCACTTAACCCCATTGCCCTGCAAAAACAAAACAAACAAACAAAACAAAGAGTGACCTTCCTTGTTCATTTGCTCCCTATTCCTTTCCTATCTTGACTGTCACAACCTCTAAAACTATTTCACCATTGTAGACTCAGCAGTCACAGGACATTTGAACCTAAAATATCAATAGGACCTGATTACAACATGGAAGACATCAACTCTTCCTTGGTTCATGGGGGAAAGGAGTATTCAGTTGCTCTCTCAGGGCAACTTCAGGGAGGTGAAATTTAGACTTTGAATGCTGGCTAGAGCCACTGGCCAAACAAAAACAGTTCATGGAAGATGGCAGTCCTTTCAAAAGAGTCAGAGAGTTCTATTAGAATGAAAGACAGGAATGATCCTAGGGGAGCAGCACATAATTCCCATCCATAACAAAACAGGGAAAATAAGCCTTCATTATAAAGCCAGAAGGAACTATGTTTGTACTCATTCCACCCCTTCCCAGAGGCCTCCAAGCACTTTCACAAGGGGGCCAAGCTGCTTAGCTGGGTCCCGCTCAGAGCACCTGCTGAAGACACTTCTACATGACAAGATGTAGTCCCTGATGCATGTATTAATTTTGATGCTAGCCTAGAGCCAAAGCTTCTCATTCACTGTCAACCAGAGTGGTTAATTATGTGCTGTAATATTTAAATTACAATTCTGATTATTTTTGAAAGATAATTAGACGAAGGGAAAAAAAAGTGAGATAGAGAGAGAGAAAACAGGATTGCTCTGAAGGTTGTTCCACCAGTCCTGGTTACAGCAGGAAGACAATGAGTTCTCCCACAAGTAAGAATCTCTGGTTGTGCTGAGGCACCATGGGGACCAGCAAGGAGTGCTTTGGTGCCATATATTCATTTTAATTAAGGAGGGGCCATCTGGTTTGAAATTGAGGGGAAAAAAACCAAAAAAAAATCTTCATGCATTATAAATTCAGTTAAGCCATTTATTATAAAACTCTCAGATTCATGATGTATTTTTGAAGAAACTTCCCTTGCTCCATTTTCTCTATCTCAATCATTTAAGATTGATACTTCATGCAGAAACAGCAGAGCATTGATTAATTCCTAACTGACACTTTGCTCTGAACTCTCCTTGAAGCAAACTCTATTTTTAGAGTTAACTTTTTTCTCTTGATCCATTTTACCTTCACTCATTCCCTAAAAGTGTTAGAGAATTTCTATATCTTTCTGAAAATTTGCCTTGTTTCTGTTTGCCAGTAACAGAATTGCTCATTTCACTCAATTTTTTTTGGATCATGGGAGGAGAAGGTCAGGTACCAAAGGATTTAATATTCAATTAAAATAAATCACAGCTGAATTTGTTTCTCTGAATGATTAAAAGATATCTCTGGAATGAACTAAAACACTATTTTAAAAGATGTTCCCATTAAAATTGCTCCCAATCACATTGTTTATGGTCACTCAGATCACACACATAGAAGACAATATGATAATGATAATCAAAGTAGGCACGTAGTGCTTTAAAATTTTCAAACTATTTATATAGGTAGATAGATAGATGTATAGATAGAGATATAGATAGATGTAGATCTGGAGATGGAGATGGAGATGGAGATGGAGATGGAGATGGAGATGGAGATGGAGATGGAGATGGAGATGGAGATGATGGAGATGATGGAGATGATGGAGATGATGGAGATGATGGAGATGATGGAGATGGAGATGATGGAGATGATGGGGATGATGGGGATGATGGAGATGGAGATGATGGAGATGATGGGGATGATGGAGATGGAGATGATGGAGATGGAGATGATGGAGATGGAGATGATGGAGATGGAGATGGAGATGGAGATGGAGATGGAGATGGAGATGGAGATGGAGATGGAGATGGAGATGGAGATGGAGATGATGGAGATGATGGAGATGATGGAGATGGAGATGGAGATGGACATGGAGATGGAGATGGACATGGAGATGGACATGGAGATTATGTCATTTGATCCCAGTAGTTTTAAGAGCTCTGAGCAGTTCTACAGGGCAATTGCTTAGCATGCAATCCATTTGGTGGCATAGTTGATAGGCCATTGGCCTTTGTCTTAAATGTGAACAATTTATCTCCATTGGATATGCTGTCTTCCCATAGTAGAATGTGATTACCTTGAATATTCTATTGTTTATTTGCAATTGTCTAACCAGCAGACCATGTCAAGTATAATGTAAGTGCTTAAGAAATGTACTTTCAGGGACAGCTAGATGGTGCAGTAGATAAAATACTGGCCCTGGAGTCAGGAGACCTGAGTTCAAATCTGACCTCAGACAATAATTACCTAGCTGTATGGCCTTGGGCAAGCCACTTAACCCCATTTGCCTTGAAAAATTCTAAAAAAAAAGAAATGTACTTTATGGTATTGAACAGAATTTTTTAAAAAAGAATGGCCTCAATTGTAATTGAATAATTATGCAATTTCAGTGCTTGATCTGTATTTTTTTATTTTTTTCATGTTTTTAAGAGCATATTCTTCCATGGTGCTATATAATCTTTGAAGCATGGAACAGTACATTAGCAAAAAAATTTAATTTGCATGTCACCTAAAGAGCAATAAAGAGTCAGCTGAAGCACATTGCCAAGGGAGAATAACATAAAAGAAGCAGAATAAGATATATTTTCAAAGAAATGTATGAACAGTAAAGGACAAAGGTCATTCATGTATTGAGAGTTAGACAAGGATTTTTGCCTCATTGGAATGAACACAGAGTCTAGTGATCTTATAAAATATCTTCAATGTCTTCAGTGGATCTCCTAGGGGAATCAGTCATGGGAACAAATGAACAAGAGTAGTATAGGATAGGAAGGCATAGATAAGTTGTGATCTGCACCATCAGAATGAATTAATAAGGACAAATATCCATTGAAATAGCAAATATTTATAAATTTATATTATATAACATTAAATCATATTTTGCTATGTTAACACTGTACTTTTAGTTTACATTATTATCTGTGCTTTGCTATATATACATATATATTATGCATATTATATTCACATATATATCATATATACATATAGCATGTATGTGCATTATTATAAATGCAAAATGAAATGAGTTTTAATCATTAATTCCCCAAAAGGAAAAAAACCTATAGGAAAACAAGTTCTTTTGTGATTATAGATCTTGAGTAGGAAAGGACTTTGAAGATTCTTTAGTCCAAAATTCTTCTTTGACAATTGAGGAAACTAAGTTCTATAAAAGTGAAATGAATTTCCTATTTGTTTCATTAACTCATTGTTTTAAAAAAGGAATTCTAGCCCTTTAAAACAATGTTTTGAAATATAGAAATACCTTTAATGGTGAAATAGAATCATTCCTAAATCAACACTAATTTAAATGAAAGGGCACGTGAATAAATAGTTTTATATATAGTCTTAAAATTTGATGGAATAAAATTAAGCCCAAGAATAGTTTTATTAAGCTTCTAAAAACAGTCCTATCTAACTGACATGGGTAATCTCTTGGCCTAATGTTCCCTTTACATATGGTTTGCCTGCAAAATGTTGGAACTCACAGGCAGAACTCACTCCAGCATTTGGTTGGTTATAGTCAGGGAAAAAATAATAAACAAGTAAGTCAGAGAGGGAAACATCCTCCTAAAGAGTTTCTTCAGACTTGCATATATAATGATTGCAACAAAAATTTTCAAAACCTAAAATATATAATTTTGAAAATGAAATATTTTCAAAGTAATATTATAGTTTGTAATAACTTGGGTCTGTCCTACAGTGTTGCATTATATCAAGGAAAATAACCTCTTAAATTTCATTATTGTGGAAACCTGCATACAATTGATTTTTTAATATGCTTAAATTTTTTGATTGGTCAGCTAAATTGTTCAGTGGCTAGAGCCAAGCCTACAGTCAGGAAAACTTGACTTCAAGTCCAGCCTCAGAAATGTACTTCCTATGTGACCCTGAATAAGTCACTTAATCCTATTTGCCTCAGTGTCCCCATCTGTAAAATGATTTGTAGAAGAAAATGGCAAACAACCATAATACCTTATAACCCCAGGTAGTATCAGCAAGAGCCAGACACTACTGAGAATAACAGCAAATGTTTTGCTGACTTTTTTCTTTCGTTCTTTTTTCTTTTTCAAATTTTATATTTTATTTTCCCCAATTACATGTAAATATAATTTTAACATTTACTTTAACATTTACTTTTAAAATATTAGTTCCTCTTGCTTCCTCCCTTGTCTACCTCTCATTGATTAGGGAATTTGATATAGTTTATGTATGTTCAGTCTTACAAAGCATATTTCTACATGGAAACAAATTTCTATATTTTCAGGTTTTGAAAGAAAATAGACAAAGAAATGGATAGCATTTTCAACCTAAGTCCATTGGAATTGTCTTGGGTCATTACCCAATTAATAAATGGTCAAAATATGTGAAGAGTTTTTGGATAAAGTAATCAAGACTATGAATAGTCATCAGAAAAAAAAAGTTCTCTAATTCATTATTGATTGGAGAAATGCAAATTAAAACAATTTTGAGGTATCTATTAGACTAACTAATAGGAAGGAAAATGACAACTGTTGGAGGGGATGTGGGAAAAATGATATATTAATGCACCATTGGAGGAGCTGTGCACTGATTCAATCATTCTGAAGAATGGTTTGGAACTATGTCCAATGGGTTGTGAAACTATGGATGCCATTTGACCAAGCAATACCACTATTAGCCTTGTATCCTAAAAAGAATTTTGTTAAAAGGAAAAGGACATATATATACAAAAATATTTTTAACAACTCTTTTCTGGTGCCTGAAAATTAGAAAATAAGGGCATACCCATCAATTGGGGAATGGCTGAACTGTCAAAGGGGTTATAATAGTATACAATTCTGATATGGGAAATGATGAACAGGATGTGCTCAGAAAAATCTGGAAAGCATTACATAGACTGTTGTAAAGGAAATGCACAGTATACAAAGTAATAGTAATATTGTAAGATGAGCAACTGTGGATGGCTTATCTGTTCTCAGAAATACAATGATCCAAGGCAATGCTGAACGCACTTATGAGGAAAAGGCTCTCTATACCCAGAGAAAGAACTGATGGTGTCTGCATTCAGATTGAACCTTACTTTTTTAACTTTATTTTTCTTTTAAATCTTATAAATCTGTGTTTTCATTCACAATGTGATTATTATGGAAATATTTTGCTTTGTTTGATATATATATGTATATATATATATATATATATATATATATATATATATATATAAAAACCTATATTGCATTGCTAGCCTTCTAAATAAGGATGTAGGGTGGGAAGAGAGGAAGGGAAAGAATTTAAACTAAAAGTTTTAAAAAACAATGTTTTTACATATAACTGAAGGAAATAAAATATTAAGCAAGAATAATTAAGAAAAAACAGCACTATTTTGGACAATATATTGCTTAGAAAAGCTATCATTCATAGTTGATCATCTATTGCTATTACTGTGTACACTGTCCTTCTGGTTCTACTCATTCTACATTGCATCAGGTCATGTAAGTCTCTTCAGGTTTCTTCTAAGAGCATCTGCTATCATTCCACAATAGTATTCTAACACTCCATGATTTGTTCAGCATTCCTCAATTGATGGGAATTCTCTCAATTTCCTATTGTTTCCCACCACTAAAGAAACTACTATAAATATTTTTGTACATATAGGTCATTTTCCTTTTTCTGTTTATTTGTTTGTTCGTTTTACCTCTGGAATACAAACCTCATTGCTTGGTCAAATGGTATGCATGGATTCCAAATTCTTTGGGCATGGTTCTATATTGCTGTCCAGATCACTCCACAACACCCACAGTGCTCTAGAATATCAATTTACCCATATAACCTCTAACATTTTTCATTTTCCTTTTCTGTCACATCAGTCACTTTGAGAGATAAGGGGGCTACCTCATAGGTGGTTTAATTTACATTCTTTAATCAATAATGATTTAGAGCAATTGTGCATAGTGACTACATATAAATTTGATTACTTTTTTCTTGGAACTGCCTGATCATATCCTTTGGTCATTTATCAATTGAGGAATGGCTTTTATTTTTATAAATTTTATTCAGTTCTTTATATATTTGAGAAATAAACCCGTTATTAAATTTCCTCACATTTTATAGTTACTAATTTTATTTGCCTCCATCCTTTTTCTCCCCATTTATCCTATTATTTTTCTCCTTTTACCCTTTCTATCTTCAAAAGTGTTTTGCTTCTTTCTGTCTACTACCTCCCTTCATCTGCTCTTACTTCTATCAGCACTCCCTCACTTTTTCTTATCCCTTTTCCATCCTATTTTCCAGTAAGGTAAGAAAGATTTCTATCCTCAAATAAATGTGCATGTTATTCCTTTTTTGAGTCAAATCTGATGTGAGTAAGGTTCAAGGGATCTCACCCACCTACCCACCCTTCACTCCTTCTACTGTAAAAGTGCTTTCATGCCTCTTTAATGAGAGATAATTTGCCCCTTTCATTTCCCCTTCTCCCAGTACATTTCTCTTTCTCACATTTTAATTGTATTTTTTAAAATGTCATAACATTATATTCAACTCATACCCATGTCGTTAGTCTATATATTCTCCTTATATTTGGCCTAATATTGAGAAAGTTCTGGGAGTTACAATTATCATCTTCCTATGCAGGAATGTAAACAGTTTAACTTTATTAATTTTCTTAGGGATTTCTCCTACATGTTAATTTTTCTTTAGAATCTTTTATTTGAATGTTATATTTTCTACTCAACTCTGGTACTTTCATAAGAAATCAGAAAGTTTTCTATTTCATTAAATGTTTATTGTTTTATCTAAAGAATTATGCTCAGGTTTTCTGAGTAGGTGATTCTTGGTTATACTTGTCCTCTGGGATATCATTTTCTAGGCCTTCTGTCCCTTGAATGTATAAGCAGTTGAATCTTGTGTAAATTCTGACTAAGTTTCTTACAGCCTTCTTGAAATATGTTCTAGACCTGGGAGCTCTGGAATTTGACTATAATATACCTGAGAATACTTATTTTGGGATCACTTTTAGAAGAGATCAGTGAATTCTTTCAATGTCTATTTTACTCTCTGATTTTAGAGTAGCACAATAGTTTGCCTTGATAATTTTTTTTAGGTTTTTGCAAGGCAAATGGGGTTAAGTGACTTGCCCAAGGCTATACAGCTAGGTAATTATTAAGTGTCTGAGATTGAACCCAGGTACTCCTGACTCCAAGGCCAGTGCTTTATGCACTACACCAACTAGCCACCCGATAATTTCTTGAAAGATGGAAGTCTTCACTTTTTTCTTATCATAACTTTTAGGTAGTCTAGTTCTGTTTTCCAGCTCAGTTGTTTTTCCAATTAGTCATTTTATATTTTTTCAGTCTTGTAATTTGTTTACTTTTTGATATTTCATGGAGATACTAACATCCACTTGTTCAGTTCTAATTCTTTTTTTTTTTCTACTTTTTGCAAGGCAATAGGGTTAAGTGGCTTACCCAAGGCCACACAGCTAGCTAATTATTAAGTGTCTGAGACCGGATTTGAACTCAGGTACTACTGACTCCAGGGCTGGTTCTCTATCCACTGTGCCACCTAACTGCCTCCTCAGTTCTAATTCTTAAGGAATTAATTTCTTCAGTGAGCATGTTCACCTCATTTTCCACTTGGATAATTCTAAGTTTTAAGGAGTTCTATCATTTTTAACATCTTTTTTTCCCATTTTATTAATTCTGTTTTTTTAAGATGTTCTTCTCTACATTGATTTTTGTGCCTCATTTATTATTTAGCCTATTATATTCTTTAAGGTTATTTTCTCTTATAGTTTGCTGTTTCCTTTTCCAATCAGTTGATCCTTTCTTCAAGATTTTATTGTATAATTTTCATTTATTTTCTCAATTTTCCTCCAACTCTCTCATTTGAGTTTTAAAATCCTTTTTTGAGCTTTTTCAAGAATGGGGGTGGGGAAAGAAGGAATGAGTAGGGGTGAGAACAATTAATATGTTTTGAAACTTTGCCTATATCAGTTTTGATTTTGTTGTCTTCTTTTGAGTTTTCTGTTGATCTTTTTTATTGCTATTGTCTACTCCTTTTTTCAGCCTATTTCTTCACTTTTAACTTTATGTATCAAAGTTAGGCTCTGTTCCTGGGATGGAGTGGTACTTTCCCAAGCTTCAGGTTTTTTTTTTCTGTCTGTTTGTTTTTTGTGCTACTGTTTTCAGAACTACTGCTATTGATTTGAAAACTTTTAATTCTGCCAAGGTATTATATTCTAAAAAGAGTTATGTTTACTACTCTTCTGGACTATGCTGTAATCTGTGAGTGACCACAAGTACTCTTTTTTGAACTGAAACTGTGACCAGGATCCCCACTCCCCTAAGGTTACAAGCTTTTGTGTGCTAATAATATTCTTTAGACTTGGACTGTCATCCAAGACTGTAATCTGGATCTGGGCATGGCTAATGCAGGAAAGTCCTACACTCAGTGCTGGCAAAGGGACCCCTTCTGACCCCCTTATGCTCTGTTCATCCTTTCTTCTTCCACTATTAGATAAGAGGAAACTTTTTAGAAAGGATTGAGAGAGGAATAAGTGAGGAATATTCTGTATTATGTAAAAAATCAAGAGTATCAATCGATTAATTTTATATCACTAAGGTAATCTGAAGTTATTACTATAGTGACTAGGATAAATCCATATACCGTGCTAAATGTTCATGTAATTCTGCTCAAAATAACTAATTTACTATTTGTCCTTAAATTTCTAATTCTATTTTAAAATACATATCTTCTGGCAATCACCTACATGATTTTAAACAGCTGGCTTCCAAATTTTTTCCAATTTTTACAAATTAGATTCCTGTTTATGCATCTTTACTCTCACATAGAAGTAGACAAGTTGGATTGAATGAAAAGCAAATCTCCAGATTATTTTTTTTCCAATTGACACATGCAATAAATACAAAGGAAAATGATGCAAGTTTCTGCTAGAAACATTGACAGTGTAAGAAGAAATCACGATTCTCAGATAACTCCCTTTCATCCTTTCCAGAAAAGAAAGACCAAACCAAAATGAATGTTGAAAATTGAATATAGCTAGCATTACTATAGAGAGACTATCATCTTCATGTAATCAATAGTACAAAGTAAAAAAGATTACAAAAATCCCATCCCAGAAGTGGCCCTATTCCATTATTTATCAATATACTGGAGAAATGAAGTGCTTTGTGTTAGCTTAACACATGTAAAGAATCTTGAATTTCGACTTTCATTGATGAGTAAGAAGAGCAAGCTACCTCCTCATTCTTTAGGGGACCCATGAAACCCAGTTTATCTGCCAATGAAGGCCCTTGGCCTATACCCCAGTTCTTTTAATGCCTTGGCTCTCCAGGAAATTAGATAACCCTCTTTCAAAGTGAGTGAGAATTAACTCTCCTGAGAAAAGATGCTAAGATGTGAGGAAGAATTGGGGGTAACCCATTATAATTGTCATAAATATATTACTATTTTAATTTAGTTTTAATAAGATAGTGAATCTCTGCTGATTACAAACCAATTGAATATTAAAGCCACATTTATTGAAATCTTAACTGGTAAGAATAAGATAAAGTAGGTAAGACATTTTTTTTAGTCTTTGGCAAATAAAATTGGGGGAAAATGTCTTTGCTTATTTAATATTAGGAGTTTTATCTGACAGGTTAGAATAAGAACAGCAGTCTTAGTACAGTATAAGTTAAAGACCAAATGAATATTCAAAGCATATTAAGTGAGATTTAGAAACCATAAATTTGATATGTATCTGTTATATAGCTGCTCATCTTCAATAAATAGTTTTCTAATAAGCAGTTAGTATTTATTCAACATAGCACAACTGTTGCAATGAATAAATTAAATGCCTATTTAAGACATTTTATTCAGCAGAAGGAGTTAGCACAGCTTCCCTGATCATGTTAATAATACTGGAGGGGTGCCAATATTCTAACACCCAGTTGTCAACATGGAGTTCATCATGCACAGTGATTCAGCATGACCAATATAACACAGTGTCAGGAGGTATAACTATGGAAAATCAGGTTAAGAATCATGAAAAGATTATATTGTGGGAGGAAAAATGACAATTCTCAAACACCTGCCCAGAACACAATAAAAACTGGATAAGTTCCTATTTTGGGTAGTTTCCCTTCTCTCCCCCCCCAAGGACTCATCTCAGCAGAGGTTTACAGGAAAGGAAATGAATTTTATTTTGCATAATTTATAGTGACCAAATATGTCCCCGTGCAACAGAGTCTTCCCATAGTATTCCAGGTTACCTTGGGTTGGAGAATTGCCTTACTGCATCTTTCTGTGGGTTCTGTCTCTCAAAAATTTAGTTAGAGTCATAATTTGAAGGTTTTTAATATATTTGGGAGAGAGCTCCTAGGAAATGCTGTTCTCATGCTGCTTGCTATCTTGGCTCCAAGACCAAATATCTCAATGAAAAGAGAAAGATTGTCCAACTCCCTTGTCTATATGATTTGGTAATCATGGATGATATTAAGGGGTAGTATGGCATAGTAGGAATGATGTCCAACTTGGAGAAAGGAACAAGAGCTCAGTCCTGTTTCTTACCTATATTTGCCCTGGAACTCAGAGCATGCAATTTAGTATCTCAGCTTCCCCAGGGAATCTTTAAAACTAAAAGATTCAAATGTCTTCCAGTCTGCATCAGTAAAAGGAATTTATACAAAGGGACTTCCTATATACAGAAGAAGTCACAATTCTGATACAGCATACAACATACCCCTATACACATTGTATGGTAACTTCTTACAATTAAGCTCTAATTGAATTGAATTGAAAACTATAAACTATTTTAAACTTGAATGATATATAAAGCCAATGTCCTTATCATCTGAATATATATATATATACATATATATATATATGTATATATATGTATATATATATATATATATATTGAGTTGTTCCTTATTGATTGAACAAGTCTAAATAGAGGAATGGGTAGTCTCTATCTCCTATATAGCTTTATGTTAGTTGAAACTAGGCAAAGCACACAGGCTATCACAGTATGAGCTTCTAATTCAATCTTTGTAATATTACATTACTCGAGAGCAAAAAAAAGCATTGTGAAATAATTATCTCCATCACCTCAATTTTCTCTTTTCTTTGTCTCTTCAGAAAGGAATTTCAATGACTTCTTCATAGGCAATATTTATGGTAGCAATATAACCTCAATAGCTTTGTAATTGAGTAGCCTTCTTTTCTGTTATCCATTCTCTCCTTTCAGTGATCCTGTTGGTCCAGTAATATAAGGTTTTCTCTCTGCTAGTGGGGTTCTTTTTTCTTCTATTTGATACATAATAAACATGGAGATGAAAATTAGTATGGCATCATAGAGAAATGGTTGACTCTGAAATATCTGGGTTTAAATTCTAGTGGTACATTCTTGTGGCACATGAACAACCATGGTCAAGTTACTTGTCACAAATATATGTTCTCTTGTTCTCTTCATGTTCTCTTTTCAACTCTTCAAGAATAGAAGTTACAGAGGAGTTGAAGATTTGTATTTGTGGAGAGAGTTTTCACACTGGGAGTTGCCTATGTAATGAAATAATTAAGATTAGATAGACAAAATGAAAAAGACAGAAAGACATATGGAAGATAGGATAGATAGATATTAATAAATATTTATTAGGGACATGTATTTTGCCAAACTCTGAGCCAGGTATTAAAAATATAAAACCAAAAGACAATTGCTGTCCTCCAGGAGGGAATATGGGAGGGAGGGAGGGAAAAAGGAAAGAAGGAAGGAAGGAAGGAAGGAAGGAAGGAAGGAAGGAAGGAAGGAAGGAAGGAAGGAGAAAAATTTTAAAAGAAATAAAGAATAGAATAGTAGGAAGTAAAATAGCAAAGGGTGTGTTCAAAGATTCTTGAGCCCCAATCTTGGGTATGGGTATACTAAAGATATACCATGAGTTACTACTTCAAGAAACCTCTTCGGGTTTCCAAGGAGAAATCTGAAAGCAATCCCACATCCATTTTCTCAATTGAGCTCACCTGAGAATCAGAATCATTAATGCTCCATTAATTAATTCTTTACCTACCAAAAATAAGTCTCCAGGGAACATGTCAATTTGGAACAAAAGTTGGAATGACAACTTGGTGTATGAATGTATTTCAATTTTATTTATATTATCTTTCTGTACTCTCATGTCAAAGTTGAGATCTTTCTAATTAAATTGATCTGGTCATTAAAAGTAAAGGGAGATCCAAAATAGAAAAGACACCAAAAAGTGGATAGTGAGATCTATGAATAAAACTATGTATTAAACAGGCAACTGATAAATATGTAAAAACTCAGATGTGCTATCATAATAATGATAACAGACATATAGCACTTTGGAATTTGCAAAGCATTTTACATGCATTTTCCCATTTAATCTATACAACAACCTTATGGAATAGCTGCTTTTTAAATCATCATTTTACAGATTATGAAGCTAAAGAGGGTTAGACAGCTAGCAAATATCAGTGGCAGATTCAGCTCCTGAATCTAGTACAACACTGTTGAAACTGAACAAAACCAAGGAGCAATTAGATTTAGCCCAAGCATTTTCTCACTTCCCCTTTTGCAATTTTTTCAATGTCATCCAGGCTCCCATTATTCTCATGTTGCCTCCCTCTCTGCCCAGAGACTTCAATATCTGTTCCTGACCCAGTAAAAAATATACCATGATCTAGATCTTTTATCTTTTACCTTATGCAAAACCATACCTGGTTTTCCTTCTCCCTCCCAAACCTACCACCCCATAAAAATGTAGCTATCATTCTAAAACATCTAACCATATCTCTATCAATTAAAATGAACTGTATACTATCATTTTCATTACAACTAAATTGTCTTGCAACTCCTCAGAGGATTCTGTATTTTTATAGAAGACTATTATAGACACAATGGTGGAAATTTCAGAAATTTTGATAACAGTTCTAAAAACCAAAATTCACTACAATGAATATGTATTAAGTGTCTACTATGTGGACACTGTATTGGACCCTGGGGACTCAAGGGCAAAAAGTAGCATAATCTGTTCCTGCCTCTGAAGAGTAATATACCCAGCAAGTAGACCTGAAACCTCTGCTTAAAGATTTCCATCAATGGAAACTTATTGTATGACATTCTGAAGAGCATCAATTATTAATAAATAAACAGGTTTTATTCTTTTCCTAACTACTCTGAATCCAAGCAAAACAAATGTATTTTGGTCTACCTAACAAATATTCAAATTCATTACAATTCCTACTTCCCTCACCTCCTAGATCTTTTTCCCCCATTCAGAAAAGTTATGCTTAAAAGATGAAATCTCCTATCTTCTAAAAAAGACCATCTCCCACTATCTCCAGGGCCATTGCTGGTATTCTTGATCTCTATCTTGTCACTGGATCAAGATGGCTCTGGAAAGAGAAAGTGAGACTGGTGAGTTTGCACAACCCACCCTCACTTAAATACAATTCACTTACAAGCGATGATAATACCTTCCTGATGTCATGGACAAACAACAGCAACAATAATGGTCACTCACTTCTGAACACACTCCACTTTGTTAGTCTCTTTTCTAACAATAGCACCCATAGTTGAACACAATCAGTGGCATGAAGTCCATTCATGACAGACTATAGATGGACCATCACCTTCCCTTATTCAGAACATTATTCTCCTATTCAAGAAGCTTTAAGTCTTCTTTTCATTTGGGGTCTGCCACATCACACCATTGCCTCATATTTGCCATGTGCTCAGATCTCAAATTTTTTCTTCCCCTAAGTACTGGAATCTAGCTATCCATCCCTCAACTCTCCTTGTGATTCTGATTTTTAGGACTCAAGCTTAAAAGCATTTCCCCCTTAAATAAATTTCACTTAATTTTAAATAAAATGTGTGAAAGGAGGAGAAATGAAATTTCTATGTTTGACTTTTTTATGTGACTTGAAATCTTAGTAATAAACTATTTTGTTTACTAAAATGACAAACTTTCATTAATTCTTGCTTGCTTCTTCCTTCCTTCCTTTCCTTCTTTCTTTCCTTCTTTCCTTCCTTCCTTTCTCCCCTTCCTTCTCTTTCCATCATTCCCTCCTATCCTTTCTTTTCCTTCCTTCTCACTCTTTTTCTTTCCCTCCTTTCTTTCTCTCTTCCTTCATTTCTCTTCCTTTCTCCCTTCCTTCCTCCCTTCCTTCTTTCCTTTCTTCCTTTTTCTCTTTCTCTTGTTTCTCTTGTTCTTTCTCTCTCTACTCTCTCTCATTCTCTTTTGATCTCTTTCTTTCTTTTTCTTTCTTTATCTCTCTCTTTTATTTTTCTCACTTTCCCCTCTCTTTCTCATCTCTTTCTTTCATTCTCTTTCTTTCTCTCTCTTTCTTGCTTTCTCTCTTTCTTTCTTTTTTCTTTATTTCTTTCCTTCTACATTTTTTCAATATGTAAAGAAACAGCAGCCAGCAAGAATTGGCTGAACCTCAAGAAATCCATACTGCAGCATGTTCCAAGATGAAATTCCAAAACAGAATGAAATATTTCCTGGTGCAAAAGACCCTCAGTGGACCAAGAAATTTCCTTGGAACCCAAGAAACCAGGTAAAGCCTGTTCCTCATTAGCTTCTATGATAATAGCCCAATCTTGCATTCTCTGGTTCTTTGGAATTCATTTGTTTTCATTACATCAGGTGGTTGTTATTATGATGCGTTAATGGGCTTCAAGCAGTGTTGTCCTCAGTGTCTCAGACTCTGTGACTGCTAAAATGAGTTTTGATATTTCTTCTTATAATGGAACCCTTTGCATGTCTATAGTTAGATTTTTGTCCATGGGATCAAGGACCTCTATTGCAAGCATTTTCAGAGTTGGGGGGGGAGTAGGGGAGGAACTGGGAAACACTCCTACAACTCAAGATGTCAGACCTTTCATCAAGCTTTCAGAAGTCCCCTTTTATGATATAGTCACCATGCTCTATTTCCCCTGCGACCCACATCCCATGTCAAAATTCTTGGCATACCTTCAACCAAGAGAAGTTGCCCAAACTCTTGACCTTTTTTTTATCTTAATGTTTCCCGTGAGGACCCAACATAATGCTCCTGTAGTTGGCAGTCTCATTTTCATTGCCAAAATGAAAAAAAAAAAAACATTGTTATCATTCCTTTAATCCAAGGTGAACATAGTGAAGCTCTGCATCTTTTTAATGTTGATTGTCAATTAGTCAGATAAGTTTCTACCCGATATAATAAAAAGCACACTTGCCCATAAGGATAATGTATACTCCTAATATAGTATTATAAAATCTATCCTATTAGCAACTTAGAAAATGAGGATCATGGGGGCAGAAATAATTCAAGTAATCAATAAGGCAAAGGAGGGCACTAAAGTTCACCAATACGATGAGAGTTTAGACCAGAAGAATTTCACAAAATCTTAGAATCACAGAATATGAGAGTTGGAAAGGTTTCAGTGACCATGTGGTCCAATCCACTAACTCCTTGGGGGAAGACTTTTCACAGTAATGCCAATTGTCACCTTTTCTATAGTGATATATCATACCATATCACATCACATATTTTTAATGCTGGAAGTGACATCAGAGACCTAATTTTTCTGAGTCTAGAAAGTTTTCCTGATGGAATCCAAGTACTCATGGTTCTTAAGAGTCAAAGGTAAGATTTGAACCCAATCCTCTGACACCAGAAGCAATATTCTTTGACTGTAATGGACTACTTCCTCTTGCTAACAAAATTTCTGTCTTGAGCTATGCTCTTTCCCCTGAATTGACCATAACACATTTCAAAACATCTTCAACCTATGTTACATCTTCTCTTTCTCAGAATAACAAATTGCTTTCTACTTTAATGAGAAAATCTAGGCCATCTGCCATGAACTCCTTCTTTTGCTTTAGGGTATCCTTAAAAATCACCTACTCCTTAGTCATTCTCCACCATCTTCCATTTTGCTCCATTCTATGAGGCATTTGTGATGGACTCAATGGCTAAATGACTTGCTCAGGATCATATGGCCAGTATTATTTCAGAGACTAGACTTGAACCCAAAGTCTCTTGACTCCAGGACTACTTCCACTGTTAATAACTAGTGTTTATATAAAAACTTAAAATTTTCAAAGGGCTTTGAAAATATTAGCTCAAATTTGGAACTATGCCCAAAAAAGGCAGTAAAACTGTAAATATCCTTTGATCTAGATCCCAAAGAGATCATAAAAGGGGTACAATGTGCTCATATACAAAAATATTCATAGTAACTCTTTCTGTGGTAGTAAAGAGTTGGCAATTGAGGGAATGCCAATGAATTGAGGAATGGGTGAACAAATTATGGTATATAAATGCAATGGAGTATGATTGTTCTATCAGGAGCAACTGGAATTCTGAAAAACCTGGGAAGATTGCATGAACTGATGCTGAGAGGACCATACAGGAGAACATTGTACACAGTAACAGTAACATTGTGAGATGATCAGCTATGATGGATATGTTCCTCTCAGCAGTTACTGATGAAGAACATTCCTGAGAGATAGCATTCACATTCAGAGAAATTACTATGACATGTGAATGAGCAAGACATATTATGTTCACTTTTTAAAACTTTTTGTATTTTTCTTTTTCTCACATTTTCCCTTAGTTCTAATTCTTCTTTCACAAAATGACTAATATGGAAATATGTTAAACATAGTTGTATATGTAATGCCTATATCAGATTGCTCACTTACTTTGCGAAGGCAGAGGAGAGAGAGAGAGAATGGTAGAAAATGTGAAACTCAAAAGCTTGCAAAAGGATAAATGTTGAAAACTCTCTTTGCCAGTAAATGGAAAAACAACATTTTAAAATATCAGCTCATTTAATCTACACAAGAATCTGTAAATTAGATTCTATTTTATTTGCATTTTGCAGATGAGGAAATTGAGACTGAGAGAGGTTAAATGACTTGTCCAGGGTTGCACAGTTCATATGTGAGGTAGAATCTGAACTCAAATTATTCTGTCTCCAAGTTCAAGAAGGTTCTTACCTCTCACCACCATATCATCCAGTCTCTTGATTTTCCTATATAATTCCTACAAACAGAATAATGCACTTAGGAATTGTTCATTTTATCCATACAACATCCTCATAAAATACCTATTGTCTACTTCTAGCTACATTGAATGTGATGCACAGTAAGACTCCTATTTAACTGAGTTATAAATGTATTTTTAAAATGGCAAAATATATGTTTGGACACAAAAGATAACATTGATGTTTACCTAAGGCAGTATGTTTAGTAACTAATGTGCATTTTGTAGTAACCTGAGAAAACAAAAACCATCCTTTCTATTTCTGGGGAAATGGTCCTTGTTATCATTTCAGCAACACTAAACATGTCTGCTGTTTCAGACACTATTCAAAAGCATGTTTAGTTGAGCATGGTTTTTTTGTGTGTATTTTTTGAGCCATGTCTGTGGAAAGATTCTTTTATGCTCATTCTGTTCTGGTAATTGTTAATGTTATTGCTGTTTTTACCATATGACTTTCGGTTAAGCATTACTTTTTTAACAACCTTGGTTTATACTGATGTCTTCCACATGTAGTTCCCTTAAGATTCTCCCCTGTTTTCTCCTCTCCAATAACTTTCACATCCTCCTCCCACCTCCAAACTCTCCAAACATCTTCACCATCACAGATGGCATTTTATGGACAGCTCTTCCGGCATGGATGTAGGTATTTAACTTGACTTAGGACTTGCTAGAGATACAATGAGAGATTTACCCTCAAACAGACACTGTTATCTTGCTGCTTTCCTTTTGTGCTAATTGCATGTTTCCTTATCATTGATTAATTAGATGTTCTGAATATGTCTGTGGCAGTCTTCTAATTTTTTTTTTTTTTTGCTTGATGGTTAAGGTCAGAATGGTTTTCTAAAAACTCAATACAGCATTTGTTCTGAGACCAAGACAATATGAAAATTGACAAAGGAGTAGTTAAAGAATGAAAGTATTGAAAAGAAAACTGTGGAGACTAAGTGGGGCTAAACTGAGGGTGGAAAGTAAAACATCACTTTGGGTGGACACACATTGGTAAAGAATTCTATCATTTATCCCCTTACCTCACATAAAAAATAATGCCATATAACCTTGTGAGAAGGTCTTACCTTACAGGTCATTCCATATTTTCCTATTACTCATCCAAAAGCTATTGTTTATTTTTTTCCTTACTCTCTCTTCTCTCTTCCCACTCCAGTACATTCCTAGGCTATCATCCCAGTTCTGACCTCCCTTTCCTCCTTTTTTTCAGGTCCAAGCAGTTAGAGGACCAATTCAGCTCTATCATAACTTAAATTCTAGAATTCTTTTTTCCCTAGCTTATCAAACCCATCCTTATCCAAAAATCTAACTCTGGGTTTCTCCTACGCTGATCGTCAAGAAGTTAAATAGTTTAATAAAAAGAAAACTGGGCTTAGAGTCAGGAAGAGCTGGGTTCATATCCAGCCTCAGGTACATAGCAGCTGTGGGACTGGGGCAAGTTAATGTCTCCTCATATGTAAAGCAGGAAGAATTATAGCTCCTATCCCTCAGGGATGTTGTAAGGATCAAATGAGATGTGCTTTGTTTAGCATATTGGACAATGCAGACCTTTTTTAAATGCTTATTTCCTTCCCATTCAGGTCCTGAAATGAAATAGGAAAAAAACAAGCAACTTTATTGAGTAAATACACCATAGTTTCATATTATCTAATTTCATTTGGACTCCCCTGTCAGCAAGGGCATTCTTTGCTTCCTTCCTAATTCATTCTCTGTCCCACTCCTCTCTAAAAGGAGTTATAAAATTTCTTTTCTCTACTAAAGTCTCCCACACAATCTCTAGTCAACTGCTTCTAATCTTTACAAACAGCTTTCTTCATACATTGTTGAGAAAATAATAGTTATTCACTATGGGGTCTCTCTTTTCTCCTCTTTATCTCACAAGTCTTCAACATGATCTACTCAACCCACAATTTTCTAATTCCTTTCCAGACTCTGAGGAAGAGATGGCTTTTCTCATTACCAAGGTCAACAGCTCTAACACGCATTGATCCCATTGCTTCTCATCTGTGCCAGCAGATATCCTCCACTGTCATCCCTCACCCTGTTTCATCTTAATTTTTTTGCCAAATATTGATTCTTTCTCTATTTATAAACACCAGAGTCTATCATGCCCCAACCTATCTCCAGTGTCTATCCAACTCTTCTGGACCCCATTTTCCTTGGCAGAGATCCTCATAAAGATTTGCCATTTTTTTCTCCAGTTCATTTTATGGATAAGGAAACTGAGGCAAATAGGGTCCCTGGATCACATAACTAGCAAATTTCTGAGGGCCGTCAAGAAGACTCCAAGGCCAACAATTTATCTACTATGTCTCCTAACTGTCCTCCTTAGGCATGTACTCATTTCTATTTAACCCACAAAAAGTCTTTGCTGCTGAATAAACAGTCTTTAAGCACTCAGAAAGAACATTAAATAAACTAAGAAGAGCAGAAGATTTCAATATCACTCTCCAGAAGTAGGTAGACCTTCGGAATCAGAAAAACCTGATATCAATTCAGCTTCAGACACTTACTAACTAGAAGACCCTGGACAAGTGTCTTACCTTCCCACAGTTAAAGTTTTTTTTTATTTATATATATGTAAAACAAGGATAGTAATACCATGTGTTTTGAGGATCAGTGAGATAGATTATGGGCAGTATTTTGTGACCCTTTAAGTGATAAATAAATGCTAGATATTATTTTTATATGTAAGAAATCATAATGAACAAATTTTGTACGACAAGGAAAATTTTATGGTTGGTTTGTGAGTAAAGGAACCCACCAACCTGCAATAGAAAAATAGTGAAAGTTTAAAAGTCACAGACAGAGGGCATCTCTGGTGTGATTATGTTTATTACGCCCTGAAGTTATCCTAGCACCATCATCATCATCATCATCACCATCGTCACCATCACCATCATATCATTATCATCATCAATAATCATTTCTTAAATGTAAACTATGTACTAAACAATAAAAATTCAAAAAAGAAAGGATGAAAAAAATCCCTGCTCTCAAGAATATCACTTCAATGTGGAGACCACTTGAAAAAATGCAAATATAAACACGATGGCTGGGAATGAGCTTTATTGGGTGAATGGACAAAAGATGGGATTTGAGATGATTTATATTTTTAATATTTAAAGAAGTAGAGCCTTTTGAAAAAGACGGAATTTGAATTGTCTTATTTTTAGTGTTTAACTGTGTTTTATTTTTAACCTTACAAATATTTATAGATTATTCACTCCCTGAGAGGTCTCTTATTACCAAGTGAAATAATTAAATAAAACTCACAATATCAGCAGCTCAATCTGAAAATACTTGCACATTCCTCTCTTTAAGAAATTAGCAAGGAGCAGCTAGATGGGCAGTGGATAGAGCACCAGCTCTGGAGTCAGGAATACCTGAGTTCAAATCTGGCCTCAGACACTTAATAATTACCTAGCTGTGTGGCCTTGGGCAAGCCACTTAACCCCAATGCCTTGCAAAATCCTAGAAAAAAAATGAGCAGAAATGTATTTTATCGCCTACAGCCTTTTAGCAAATAAGTATTATTAAGTAAAATACCTCAATGGTTGAGATGAGCCTAGAGGGGAGCCATAGAAATAAGGAGGTAGAGATAGAAGGGAGTTATATTAGGCATGGGAGATAGCCATTGCAAAGGAATGTAGATGGGAAATGGAGAGAAAGAGTCAGAGGGTCAGGGAAATGTATTAAAGGCATGCAAACTGACCCAGGCATCAGGCCCACCTCTGTACAACTTTATCTACATCTGCATCTGCATAATATCATCCTTGATATTAATGAAGATGGTTTTGAGACTCAAATGAAAATTTTAATTATGTTCAACAAGTACTGTTTAAGGAAACAGGGAAGGACAAAATTCATTTTTGAAAGATTGTAATTAAAACGTATAGCTTCAATGAACACAGAGTAAAAAGATTAATATCTCAAAGTTTAGGATCTATTGTGCGATCCTCTTGGTTAATCAAGGTGTCTTCATATGTAACATGATCCTGGAGGTACCAATGGCTAAAAAACTTCAATTTGACTAAATTGATATTTCCTTGCCTTTTGCTTCAGGTTAGCATTAAACTCAAGTCCTTAGCCAAGCCTCACTAATCCATTATCTTGAGAATTTTAACTAGATAGTAGCTATCCTTTGCAAATGAAGAGAATCATATCTAGATAGATAGAGACATAGACATAGACATAGGTATAGACATAGACTAGATAGATATAGATGATATCGATATATAGATGATAGATAGAGATAGAGATAGAGAGGGAGAGAGATAGAGAGAGAGGAGAGAGATAGAGATCTGATGAAATGACTAACACATCATGTTTATTATAGTGAGCAGAGTGGTGTGCAAAGACATCCTTCTGACTCCTTTTTCAGGTGTGATAGAAAACAAGACTTCTCAAAATGGCTGGATATTGTGTAAGTCCTTGGTCTTTTGAGTTTGGTTTTCATCCCATATCAGCAAGGTACCATAGTGTACCAGTAACACCAGGCTGCAACAATACAGTGCATCCAAGCCTGACTCTCAATGGTCTAATCATCAGCACAATCTTTTCCTCTCAGGTCTGCAACCATAATCCCCCCACCTCCATCCCCCAGAACTTAAAGTCTTTGGTTTCCCAGAAGTTGCCTGGTGGACCATGGGAATAATGGTACTGGATTGCTAGTCAGCATCATTTTATGTTCAGAACTGCAATAATATCTAATTGTCTTTGAACCCCTAACTTTCATTCTTGGTTAATGAAAATACTCTTGATTTTCTCTCTTATCCATGTTAGAAAAGACCTTGATATGGAATCTACTCCTATAAACCAAATTTCAAAAGATATCATAATATTTCTTAGCCAAGTCTACAATGGTAAAATGAAACATTTTTCTTCACAATTCATTAAAAACTGTTTATTTTATGTTGTGGAACACATAAGAACTTTTTGAATGGAATGTTCCCTTCTATGTTTTCAAATTTCCCCATCAGTCTCACTTTGTCTGGCAAGACTTTAACATTGCATAAATGATAAGAAAATTTTATGTTTTCCTTGTGCTATCAGGTCTGTAAAGTGTTATTTTATATAGTATTAAGTTTCAAGTATAATTTGCCTGACAACCATAGCCATCTCATTATTATTCTCCCTTTGCTTTGCTGAGATCTTGGCCTGCAGGTTTTACCTAAACATGTTTGGATTTTTTTTTTTTACTTCCATCTTCCTAAATCCAATATTTAGTAGGACCAAATAAAGACTTGTTGACTACCACCTGGGTTGACTGACTATCCATTATTCCACATCAGATACTTACTTTCTGGATTTCCCTGGGTAGGCATACCTCACTCTGACCTTCAGCTTGGCCTTCATGTAGTCTTCTTCAGCTATAACATGGAGGCAACCTCACATAAATAATCCTACTTCACAAGGCTATTGTAAGTCCCATACAGGATAATGGATGTAATGCCTTTTTGCACATTTAAAGAGCTGTATAAGTCAGATCTGTTTTCTTCTCATATTTTTCCATAGAAAAAAAGAGGGTGTCATTATCCTGCATTTATTCTTTTATACTTAATCCTTTGAAGATCATTGCAAAGGTGAAACAAATGACTGCTTTTTAAATAATTGAATAAACATTGGAATGTAAGCTCATCTTCTGTAGACTCACTGAAAGCATATTTGGAACAGTTCAGTCACAAACAGGAAGATGGTTATGATATATGCCTCAGTTTGATATAACAGTTTTTTTCTTCTTTCCTAAAAGCAGACAGTAGATAGACTGCACTTCATATATTAAAAGGTTATTTGATACTGGATAGATTACTTAATCTCTATCTACCTTTATTTTCTCAATTGAAAAATGGTAGTAGCAGTAGTAATAATAAAAATAATAATAAGGTTCTTTCTTGCATGGTCATTGTGAGGATCAGATGAGATACTAGTAATGATCAATAATAATTAATTAATAATAATAAATGCTTGCTTTCTTCTTTGCTGCCACAAGATCTTAATATATTGAAAATGTTTCATTCTATGTGATATGAGACTATCAATGGTTGATTTGGTGGCATCAAATTAAAATCTGCTTACATATTTGTGATTCTATCTGGGCAATTGTGAGTAATGGTTCTGACTGTAAGAGTGATTTAATTCTAGTTCAGTTATTTTGAAATTTTACATGTACATATTTATAGTTTTACAAGAGGTAGAATGTCAAAGAAAAGAGCCCATCTTGAAGCCAAGAAGACATGGTTTCAATTCCTTTCCCTGGTGCATATTAACTATGTGAATATAACAAGTCACTTGATCTCTCAATGCTCTGGACTAGTCTCTAAGACTGTAAGTTATAGAGAGCATACAAAATTAAAATGATAAAGGAGATTTCTTCATATTTTACTGAAATCGTGGGTCCATTTCCTATCCCAGCTTACTCAGGGTGCCTTTATTGTATGTTATTTTCTGAAAGCAAGGCCCATAACATCACAGATTTAGAGCTAACCAAATCTCTTCATTCTAGAGATGAGGAAAATAAAGTCTAGGGAGCTTAAGAGACTTGCCAAGGCTTCTCAAGTAATAAATATGAGAAAGAGGGTTTCAGTTTAGATTTTTTGAATACAAGGATAATAATCTTTCCACTGTATTCTGCTTTTGTTTTAGAATTTTAGTGTCTAAGTCATTTTTTTGCTTGTTGTATAGAAAGTGATAAATTTTTTTAACCTGCAGTGTTATTTCACAAATTCTGTTATTTCCTTGAATCATCTATATTGACAATAAGCGTGGGTTGCTTAAAAATAGTTGATCTGTATTTTTTCTTGATGATAACCATACCCTGAATTGCCATCATAAACTTCTGCATTTGTATAAATAAATCAGCAGGGTTCTTATGCTTGTTTGATACTTCTTTGTCAACATATTGCTGGTTGTCTATTCAGATGTTGCCCACTGAGGGCTTTTTAATACCGGTTCTTGCATATTGGATATTTTATAGACACTATGCAAATAGAAACATTTTAAATTATAGCCAATAAATCCGTCTACCTCCTTTTCAAACTTTCAAATTTTATTTTTCAATTTATGAGCATCTATTTTCTTTTTTATTTATGCCTCCACTATTGCTCAGTCAAGGGATTTCTAATTATTTCAAAGATATTTCCCTAATTTTAAACATATTTTTGATGTCCTCTGAAGACCTCTATCAATCCTCTTCCTTACTTTTGACTAAGAAACATAAATCTTTCTCCAGCTTTCTTAGGGTGATTGGCTCTGTTTCATTAATATTTATGAGTTTTTGTTAGGATACTTTCCAAACCCATTATGCTAAATTTTGTAGCTCTGAAAGTGTATATTAAGGCACTGGTATTACATAAGTGTTAATTGCTTTAAAAGTATTTTTCCCATTTATATTTGATTTTAAGTTGCCAGTAAGTCTTAATCACAACTTTTTGCTTGACAGTTTATAACTAATGTCTTCTTGGAGGAGACCATATGATTTTTAAGTATTATAATTACTTATAAATTCATATATTGATTAAGTTTAATCCATAAATTCAAACTCTTATGACAGCTTCTATCTTTCCCTCATGCATGTCAAAATTTACGATGATGATGATGATGATGATGATGATAGTGATAAAGATCTAATGTTCCTCAGTGGAAGTCATTAAGCCCATTTTTATTCTTTAAAATTCTAGAATCATCATGACATATGACACAGAGTCAACTCCCAAGACAAAAAGAACTGACTTTATGTCGCTTATTAGCTCTGTGACACTGGGTAACTCCCTCAATCTCTCAATACTCAAGTGTAAAGCTGTCAAGGTCAGGGAACTATGGTCATGTTTAGCTGCAAAAACCACTAACTGAAGCTAAACTTGGAGGTAAAATGTAGCTGTTAAATATTTAGCAAATACATAAAAACCAAAAAGAATCATATATAATTTTAATCTGAGGTTTTCTAAGTCAAGCTCTTTCTATTTGAGTTTTATACCACTACCCTGAGAAATTCTCTAAGAATATAAAATTCAGAGATCATCATGACCATTTTCCTCAGAAATTCCCTGATCCATGATGATGGTAATGTAGTTAAGACCAGGTAGAACCAAAATTTAATTGAGCAGTTGTCCTGAAAAATATAATATTTCATATCAATTGTTCTTGATGGGATTTTATTGTTCTTATCAATTACTCTTGTATTTTTAATAGTCTTGGACTTAAATTGATAGATATTAGATAAAGAATTTATTAAATGCTTACCATCTGCCTGGCACCATAGTAACAAAGGAATAGAAATACAAGCAAAAAGCAAGATAGCATTTACCCTCAAGGAGCTTACATGGGGAAGACAATATATAAAAGGAAAATAAAATGAGAGCAAGGTGGGAAAACAGTCTGAGAGGCTGAGTTGGATTAGAAGTGAACTAGCTACTGTGGGTACTTCTCTAGGTAGGGACTTCATTATTGGAAAAAGAGGGCTTAGCAATGGAAGCCAGAATGACAAATCAAATAGAACAGTGGTTTTCTAAAAATTTTGTTTGCATTTGCAATTCATGAATAAGCCACGAGTGAAAATGATTCAAAAACTTTTTGATAATCAAGAAAGGGAGCATAAGTGTTTTCTGGAATTTTACAACTGTTTATTTAATACTTTACATATCAATAAGTTTAAGATAATAAGATAATATTGATATTTCTGGGATATTCTTGACATATCCTTTTGACTCTACAATCAATATTTTTTTTTTAGTTTTTTTTTTTTTTTTTTGCAAAACAATGGATTAAGTGGCTTGCCCAAGGCCAATAAGTTATATGTTCTTTCTAAAGTGGTTAAAACTTGTGAGAGCTACATATGGAACACCTCTAATTGGAGAGACCAATGTTGACATTTTTTTAGTTTTATAATAGGTGGTGATATTTTCATCTAAGGCTGATATCTGAGATGAAACTGCTAAAGTGCTCATATAAGAATGAAAAGCATTTGAACCCATAATTACAGACCTTATTGGGCCCAGACTTGTTCTAGCTTTACATAGAAGTTAATTTCAGTTACTTGCCATATTTAGTTCAATTTTTCTCCTTATGTTAGACATCTTAAGATTACAAATATCCAGAAATATTGTGCATCCTCCTTCTTTGGAAGGATTCCTCTCACCTTTAATTATTTCTCTCCTCAAGCTTCCATCCTTAGTAAAGTGTTTTTTATTGAAATTTTATTTTATTTTTTCATTTATATACTATGATAGGCTTTCAGCATACATTCATTTGCAAATTTATGAATTACACATTTTTTCTATCCCTCTCCCTTCCCTCTCCCCCTCCCAATGGCAGCAGTCTGGTAAAAGTTCTACATGTATTTGCATTTAACATATTTATATATTAGCCATTTTGTGTAAGAGGATTTAGACGCAAGGGGAAAGAAAGAAAATCATGAAATAGGAAAAACAAGAGGAGGTTTTTTTAAAAAAAACGTGAATATAGAATGCATTCAAGTTGCATGTTGTTTTTTCCTCCTCCTCTGAATATGAATGGCATTGTCCATAGCAGGTCTTTTGGGGTATATAGTGAAGTTTTTGACTAATAATCATTTATGTTGCTGTTTGTGCTGCTTTGATTCCTTGTATTTTCTTATCTTTTTGCTCCCATTGCTGATTTATATAGTCTGGAATTTATGACATGCCTTTGTTTCACGAATTCTTTTCTACATCTGCTTTTGATTACAAGTTGGCAATATTGCACTCACATTTTCAATCACATGCATCAAAAGACTATTGATGTAATTGTGCCATATTCTTTCCTTCAGATTTCTGATAATTCTCTAAAATCACTTTAGCATTTTTTGGCCTGTCCTGGGGAGTCTTAATTGATAGTGCCACCTATCCTCCTGTGATTCTTGTTATGGCCATAAGTGATGCATAAACTGCTGTGTACAAGTCCTGAGTTGTTTTTACGTTTTTCTGTCAAATCATAAACATTGGATTAGATAGTTAGTTAGTGAGGTCCCATTCAACTCTTAAAGTCTTTCATTATGTGGTTCTGCACGGGAAAAATATGTTTATAAATGTTGGCTATACCAGATAGTCACTTTTTATAAGTATCATGTTTGGATGTCATTGAAAATTATATTCAGTACTACTTATAATTTCAATAATAAATTATTGTCAATTTAATATTGCAACTCTATAATGACTTATTATGCATTATGGTTATTGTTATTATTTTACCCTAGGTCAATATCCATGAATTAATCAACCATTCAATCAACTTGCATTTATTAAGTGATCACTAAACACCAGACAATTGGGTATGTACTTGGGATGTTAATTTACAGAGTGAGATAATGCCTACTCTCAAAAAGTCTTATAAGTTCTTGTTTCAGGGCAGGAGTAAATATGAGTAGAGTGTCAAGGTTATATATCTTAGTCCATTAAAAAACTATAGATATCCCAATCATTTCATGAAGCAAACTATTCCAAACTCCAGAAGATGATTGAGAACTTTTTCCTAAAAACAAATTTAGAATCCATAGAGATGTGAGGCTGCATTAATTAGGAAGGACTATATAACATCTTCATTTCTTTCTTCTTTGTGATCCAGTAATTCTCTGGATCCTGCTCTCTACTCTGTTGCAATGCTATCCAATATCACTTGGGCATGAAAAGTTCTTAAATTATTTCTCACTGTGACAAACCCACTGAGATAAGAAGACTACACGACTACACAGTATGCATACATATACACACTTTTACAAGTGGTAGATTGATTTAAAAAAAAATGACTAAATAGTAGGGGCAGCTAGGTGGCGCAGCAGATAGAGTACCAGCCCTGGAGTCAGGAGTACCTGAGTTCAAATCTGTCTTCAGACACTTAATAATTACCTAACCCCATTGCCTTGCAAAAAAAAAAAAAAAATGACTGAATAGTAAAGGAAAGGGGAACAAAAATAGAAATCATACAGAATAGAGTGAGGAATGCTTTTCTCTAGAAATTCACAATACCTAGGTGGTATTGATAATGTCTCTAAAAACATGCAATATCCAGGCAAGACTGTTAAATACAAATGTTACAAGAATCATAGGTAGGGTTGATCTTCAAAGAAAAAAGAAAATATCAGGTATTTTTCCAACTAATTTAAACAACATGCTGCTTAACTATATATAAAAAGAAATAGATATTGGCATTTAAGTTGCCTAAATTGGCCAGAGATTGTTGGTCTTTTAAACTAGGAATTGTCATATTTCAATTTCAATTTGTAAAGATTAGACAGATAAAGAGAAAGCTGATTCAAGAACATAGTCGGGAAACATCGATGAGCCTTTGAGTCATGTCTACCTATGAAAAGCAAATAATTATTATTCTATATGTTCCTATCTTATGAGTCTAATTTCAACACCTTAACTAATAGGGGTAAATGAAAGTTCATAGAGTTTTACCTCTACCTTGTTCTATACTTAAATGGTTATCACTAGGAATCATGTCCCTCCTTCAAATTCTGCAGGTATACATAGCAGAAGATTAGGAAAGCATCAATAGGTCTTGTAGCCAGCTTTATGGTTTATCTTTCAATCCATTTGGTCAATTAAATATGTTGAATTTTCATTTAATACCTATCTAGTAGAAGGTCCTGAGCTAAGTGTTAGAGATGCAAAGAAAAAATTGCACAGTCTTTGATGTCATTGAATTTACAAGTTACTGGTAGAGGCTGGCAGATGTGATTAATATTTTAGCAACTGGGCCAAAATGTTTTAGGAAAATTTGAAGCAAAAAATTTTGAACTAGGGGATATCATGGAAGACTTTGCAGAAGAGTTGCATCCATAATTGAGACTTGTGGGAAGGAAATATACATATTTTAAGATTATTTTTCAGAACTCCAGATTTGGGACCATGAGACCTTGTTTCTGGTCTGGTATCTGAACTGTCACACAACTGGTTCAGTCTTTGTGATCTCTGGTAAATCATGATACCTCTGGGATTCAGTTTCTTCTTCTAAAAATTATAGAGTAAGATTAGAAGTTCCTTTTCCTGTCTGTGTAATCTACAATTTGTGTGATTTATAATTGATGTAATCTCTACAACTTTTGTGTAACCTGCAACTTGACACTAAACAATAACAATAAACATACGTGCCTTTGGTCATTCACAGGACCTATGTTCCCTCCTTAACTCCATGGTGAGGAATCCTTGGTGTCCTTCAAGGGTCACTGTTTATGGCTTTATTTATCTTCCAGGTTCTCTCCTCTCTCTTCCCTCCCCTCCCCTCCCCTCCCCTCCTCTCCTCTCTTCTCCTCTCCTCTCTTCTCCTCTCTCTCTCTCTCTCTCTCTCTCTCTCTCTCTCTCTCTCTCTCTCTCTCTCCATTCTCTGTGTGTGTCTCTCTGTCTCTCTCCTTTCTCCATATGTCTCTGTCTGTCTCTCTGTGACTCTTGGTCTCTGTGTCTCTGTGTCGCTGTCTCTGTCTGCCTCTATCTGACTACCTTTGTCTTTGTCTCCCTGTCTGTCTATCTCTTTTTGACTCTATGCATTTCTGTCTCTATTTCTTTTTCCTCTCGAAGATTATATTGCATTTTTTATATTTGTTGTATCCTCCCCAAGTAGAATAAAAGACACTTGAAGACAGATGCTACTTTATCCTAACCTCAAGCACTAAGTAGCTCTGATAATGTTACATATGTTAATAAACCTCAATGTGCTTCAGTTTCTTCAACTATAAAATGAGGATGATAATCACAACTACTTGCTAAAATGAAATGAGATAATATTTATCAAATGCTTAGCACAGTATATAGCACTTATTTCCTTCCTTGTTTGCTTCCTTCTATAATTAAAGGTTTCCAGGCCATAATGTTCTCTGGAAAGGAAATACTCTAAGGATATATTTATGCTACATTTTTTTTGTTTTCTAAAGAATTATCCAAGCTCAGGTATCCTTACTCATAATCACAAGTATTAATTATACTATAATAGCAAATTAATTCTATTGAAGGTTTTTTAATTCTTTAAGATAGAAAATATATCTATAATGCATTTGGCATATGATCATTTTAAAATGGATGAGCTCAACGCTTTTCAATGGATACTTTGCATCAATATTGAGAACCTTAGCAGGCAAAGTCTTCCCAATAAAAAAACTTTAATTAATAAGCATTTTAGTCTTCAGTATGCAAACCTCTGTTCCCTTCATTACTGGACCATGATGGAATACTGAGAAATGACTCACATTGTACTGAGCCGTGCAAAAAAAAAATTTAAAAAAAGATCCCATCTTAAGGATTACAACATGGAAATGAGCTATCCATAAATATTAAAAATTATCTACTTCTCACAGATGTTCACTCTGCTTATTATCTGCAAAATTTCTGGATCAAATGTTCAATATGAATTTGTTAGTATCCACCAAAGATTGCTTTTGGCAGCGTATATGTTGATATCAGCAGGAAATAAATAGGAAAACATTAAAAGGTATGAAACTTTAAAACAATAGCTTAAAGGTGTTTTATAAACTACAGATGGCTTACCCCATTTAAGTGGATGTTTGCTGTGGGATGAGAAACAGTCAGGACTAGGGAAAAAAAGGAGGATGGGAATGATGTGAAAATAATGTCTCCCATGCAATATGTTGTATTTAAAGCAGAGATAAGCAATATGGAAATTACCTCTTACTCCCTGTATTAGGAGATAGTACAAATATCCTAGTGCAAATATGCTAGGACATATAAGTATAGCAGGGAGAATTTTTCCAAATATGATTAGGGGTCAAAATCATAAATTTTGGCATTTTACAAAATGGGATCTACTCTGTTATCAAATACTGAGCTCTCTCTGTCCCTGCCTCTGTCTCTCATAAACACACACACACACACACACACACACACACATACACACACAAACACACAAACAGATTCCATCTGTAATTAGTCTCCTTCCAAAAGTTTTCACCACTGCTATATGGGAAAAATACTTTGTTTCATTAACAGAGGAAGGGAAAAGTCAGAGAAATTAATTTCCACTGGATGCAACAAAATTTCTCCTACTGAAAACCTTCTAGAGTTGGGGAAATGTTTCCATTCCTTCCCCTTCTCTCTAGCTAACAACTGGATCAAACCAAAATGAGGCTTTACCACCTTAGGCTGTGATCTCATTAGAGCTTAGAAGCCAAAGAGCACAGAGCCCAGTGAGTATATAGATAGGAGTTTGCCAAAGAAAGGCAGCATAGGATATGCTACTGGCAATTCATTTGTGCTCTCTTGTCTCATTCATAATTGAACCTGTGTACCAGCATGATGCTAGAAGGCACCCTTGCCTGGGGAGGGGGAGCGGGCTGTCTTTGGAAAGATGATATAAAGTAGTCTTCCTTAAAGATTCCAGTTTTGGCAAAAATTAAAGGAGCCTGGGGTCTCAGTGACTGAATTCCAAGAAATTTTATGCTGGTGTCAGCTACAAATATTCTGAAAATTCTACTGTATTTTATTCCTGGGACTATTGCTATAATCTTGCATGACTTGCTTATAATAATGTAAAATGAGTTTGTTACAGTAATGTATTCAAATGAAGTCATCATTGCAAAGAGAGTAATATGTGAAAGAGAAAATGAAGTGCCTTTATTTTGCTGTATATGTTGTTAACTATTCTTAAGCAATGCTGATATCCAAAGCTACTTGTCCACCCTTCTGTTCTAACCATGACAAAAAAGAAAATGCTAGTGCTCTGGTCACACTCAAGCAAACCAAAATCCTCAAGGAGGCAGAGTAAGAGAATTCACTTTGAAGGCTGTTCCACTTTCCCACAGCAATTTTTGTTCAGAAGAGTAGACATATCTTTCCTATTTTTGTAATTACAATCCCTCCAGACTGCTAATTATCCCAATTGTGTTTACTTTGCAAAACTGGAGCTTATGTAGATTCTAGCATTGACACAATCAATCATTTTCAAATGTTACAAAGCAATTGATAGCATATCTTCAACATACTATTTCATTCATTCAGTACAGAATTCTTTTTCTTTCATCCCAGTACTGAACATTTTGTGTCAAATTTTGACCAAAATATTAATTTCAGAACAGATCGATTAGAGTTACAATTTAAGTTAGTTTCTTCTTAACTACTCAAAAAATTAACTTAAAACAAGAAAATAACAAATAAACTTGCAGAAAACATGTATTTTTTCAATATAACATGCTCCTGCACCAAAAGAGTTGATAGGTCTTAGCAACTGTAACAATAATAGTATTCTACTTAAAAATAGATTTTACTTTTTGGTCTATTATATATATATATATATGCTTAAAAAATAAAAAATCATATAGTTCAAAAGGAAATATGATCAAAGTCCTAATTATAATGTTCCCATTTCATATGGGAAGATACCTTCAAAACTCAAACACTCTTTCTTAAACTTTGTTGTATTGACAACTTCTCCTGTCACACCATTTCTATACCCATGTTTGGTCATGCAAATGCTCCATGTTAGATCATCCCTAGGATCTATTTTGAATGTGATGTCTGTGCAGGACTCCTCCTTTGGGTCACAGTGGGAACTTGTTCCTCGGTGTCCCTATCCCTGAGATCAAACATTTTTGAAAACATGTTTTCTTTCTTTGTTTTTGCAAGGCAATGGGGTTAAGTGGCTCGCCTAAGGCCACACAGCTAGCTAAAGTGTCTGAGGTCACATTTGAACTCAGGTACTCCTGACTCCAGGGCCAGTGCTCTATCCACTGTGCCACCTACACAAAACATGTTTTCTAATAAGGTCCTAGTTATGGGCTTTGGATGATCCTTCCATTGTTATTTCATTGGTGTGAAATGTCTTATTCTTGAGGACAGGAACTATTTTTTAGCTTTTACTTTTTTTTTCTCTAGTGGATAGCATAGTGTCTGTCACTTAATAAATAATAAATAAAGATACTTAATAAATGTTGTTTGACAGAGCATTTTTTGGAGGAGCATTAAAAGACAAAGTTATGGGCTGGAAATCCAAACCTGGACTTTTCTACTGCCAAAATAAAGAATTATTCAGATTGTGCAAAGCCAGGAGGAAGAGGCTGCCTCTGTGGCCAAACTAAGAATGGCTCTGTTCCCTGGGATAAGGGGACCAGATTAAAGCATGAATGGTTGATGCACTATTGATTGCTAGTACTTTCCCCTGTTAGATGAATCTCAGATGATGGGTATTATTGTAAATTGTCCTATATGTCCCAAGATCAGTAGAGGAAAGGATATTTATAGGCTCCTAAAATATTTGGTGCTTCATATTTTCTATAGAGCAAAATAAAATTTGTCCTATATTTTGTAAACTGTCCATTTGACAGCTTTCTTAGGTGCTATATGAACTTTGATTTTTCCAAAGAGACACAGATCCAAGTAAGAGTGTGCTAAAATCAATTCAAACCAAATCAAGAAGACTTATGATGGAATTTTCATTGTGAACCCTAGAAACCAGCAAATGATACAAAATAGGACTTGTTATTATTTTATAATAGTGTGATGAAGAAAATATTAATAATAAAGATTAAACTTAAAAGTACATTGTGAGTACGTTTTTCCCAGAGATACATATGTTATATTTAATAGTATATTCATGGAGACAAATCATTTTCTTATCTTTCCAGAGGAGACTTTGATAGACACGTTAACAAAAAGATTTTAAGAAGTACCCCAATATGGAAATAAGTCTACATATCCCAAAATCTTAAATCTGGAGCCACAGCTTACATCTGGATCTAGTCAACTAAGCCCAGAAGTCATGTGTTGCAGGTGCATATGCTAATAAGCAATGGCCAGAGGAAAAACTTGTTATATAATTTAAAGAAAGCAGGTAGGGATGCTGGAGATTGGGATAAGCACACCTGGATATGCTTATGATCATGGGTAATGTTTCTATGAAGAACTAGTTCAGCTGAGTCTGGCTTAGAGCACACTCTGGGTCTTTTCCTAAGGGAGTCACCTCAAGGGACTAACAAAGGGTCCACCAAAGATTGAACTTGAAAATAAATTGCCCTCATTGTTTTGTCTTTAAAGGAGAAACATGACTAATGAAAAGAAAACCAAATTGGTACCACTATAAATGTCACTGGCAAAGCTAGTTACCATAGGGTAATAGAGAAGCATGGCTGAGATGGTAAGTTTTCTGAATTAATATGTAAAAAATACAATGACTTTCAGCTGGAATATAATATCATCAGCCTACTTACAAAAAGGAGTCAGTTACTAAGGTAAAAGTTCATGTATAATAGACATTATTTACTTATACTGTATATAATAACATATCCCTATTACCACAGATATGTGATATCTATAGTTCTCAAATATAACATTAGCCACTGAAAGGTAAAGCTCTAGTTGAAGACCTAGGGCTGAGTTGGCAGCTCAGAACTACATTTTATAGTTCTAGGACCCACCCTAAAGTATTAGCTCTGCTATTTGTTGAAGTTGGAAGGACAGTGACTCTGGAGACAAAAGGCCTGTATTCAAAAATCATCTCTGAAAATTATTACTTGTTTAACCTTGAAAGAGCTATTTGACCTCCTTGGGTCTCAGTTTCCTCATCTGTAAAATAAAGGGGCAACACTAGATGATCTCTAAGTTTACTTCCAGATTCTTAAAACTCAATTTGGTCTTTATAAATGCATATTACACCCTCATGTGTGGTGTCACACATATATTGAAGTATTATCTTGGGGTAATGGAAAAACCATTCAAAATAGAATCAGAGGAACTGAGCACAAATCCTCATTTGCCACTTGTATTATTACTTGTATGATTTTGAACCAGTGCCTTTAACTGAAAATGAGAATGAAGGTGGAGTTAGATTAAATGAACTCTAGGATTCTTTCCATTTCCAAACTATGAACTATGATCTATACAAATATAATGTAATCATCATCATCATCATCCTCACAGTTGACATTTGTATAGCACTTTGGGGATTACAACATTATTTACCCATGCTAACTCCATTGAGTTTCCCAACAATCCTATACAGGTAGATACTTTATAGAGTTCATATTATTGCTGTCATATCAATCTTGTCTAACTCTGCGACTCCATTGAGGTTTACATGGCAAAAATACTAGAGTGCTTTGCCATGTCCGTATCCAGCTCATTTTGTAGATGAGCAAACATGGTTAAGTGACTTTCCCAGAGTCACAGAGTTGGTATGTAACTGAGGTCAGATTTGAAATCAAGTTTTTCAGGGACACTGTGCCACCCAGCTGTCCACTATAAATATTATCCCCATAATCTATTTGGGAAAAAAAACTTCTTCAGGGACATGGAAGCTGTAAAATAACAAATGGGCTAAATGCTCCATACCCAATCTTTTCCCTCTATTTGGGTCAATGATTTTTTTCCTACACAAAACCTTGAAATGTTGAAATCTTTTTTCTAAGTCAGGTTGATGAATTCTTCCTTCTCTTATTTCTCACAAAACCCCAAGTTGCAAAGAAAAAGTCATGTCGTTCAGGTAGAGGAAACCCTGACAATTGAAAACATCAAGGTGAAGGTGAAGGGACAGACAAAGGTAGATTGTCCCTACCCATGTAAAGTAGTAAGGGTGAAAAATATAGGCAATTAGATAGCAGCCTAGCAGATGGTTCTTCTGGAGAGATGATCTGCTTATTTTATTGCTGGGGGATCAAATAGGATACTTGAAACCAAATCAAATGGTGGGCTCAATGGGGTTTTTCAATTTTCACAGGTTGATTAGTTTCTATTTTCACTGAATGCTGTGAACTTTTAGAGAGGACTAGAAAATCCTTTCACTCCTTTGCAAAATTTCCCTATACAAAAACTTTTCTGTCAGGGATTTCACTATGTATCAGTTACTAAGCAATTGGAAAAAGGGGCAGCTGCTACTGTGGTACCAGATTCTAGGGTGGGAGAATGAAATTTTTGATTCTTCTGTTTCCAGACATAGAAGTGAAAGAAAAAGTCACTATCAAAGAGACATAGCCCTCCCAGTTTTGTCACTCTTTTGTTGTATTGTTGTTTAATCCCTTAAGGCTACACACAGAGATACAAATGGCAAGCTGTTCTACCCCAGTGCCTAGTTGGAACAGCTGAAGTTGGGAGGTGGGTGGGAAGAAAGACCAGCAATACAAAGAGAACTTCATACCTGTGGCAGGTGTGAGTTACAAAGTTCACTAACCAAAAAGACTGGGAAGCAGATCCATCAGAGGGCTTCTGCTTTTCCAGTTATTTGGAGGATAGTCAAATCTCTGTTGTTTGTATTAAAATCTCTATATTGCTTAGTACTTAGCATGAAGAGATGTATGAGAATTTGGCAACAGAGTCAATTTAATTTCTTCTGGGTCCTACTCTAAAGCCATCAGAATGTGGGTAAAGGTAAATCCAATAACAAATAACTTAGGATTCCAATGGTTAGCCAATGGAGGTAATGAGGTTTTTTGGATTCTGTTATTGTGAATTATTATAGAGAGACTTGGGTGAAGCAGAGGAAAAAGAGTAGTCTTTAGACATTTTTGAAATGTCTCCCATCTGGATCTTTTCAAATTAATTCTAGGATCAATAAAATGGCTGAACCTGGGCAGCATTTTCAAGAAATAAGAGGAAGGAATCTATGTTGGAGTGTCTCAGAGGAAACTTTGTCCTGAAAATCCTTTGGGTTTTGAAGATCAGGGAAACCAGTTTATTGAAATTTTTAAATTGTCATAGGAGTCAGAATAGGTGTGGGGTGATGAGTTGTCAAGGGATGCTCTGCTCAAATAACAGGCTGCTGGTCCCAAAAAACCAGCCCCTGCTCCATTCAGAGGCATTTATTGTGACTATTCATTAGAGGAATGGGTAAGTACCCCAACTTGCTAAGCAAAGGTAAATAGAATGAAATACTGAAGACTGAACTTCCTATTTGTATCAAATCTAAATGAAAAGGCATGCAGGAGATGGAACAAAATATGAAAGGGAAGAGGGAAGGCTAAATGCATCAATTCAGAAGAACTGAAAAGGAAATATTAGAAGAGAGACTGAATGGTTGGGCTGGAGAGAAAAATCAGATGATAAAACCCAAGTTAGAGGAACCTGAACTAGGTAACAAGCAAGGCCTAATTATTCCATGAAATTCAGAGCAAAGCTTTTGCAATCATCTATTATATTTCCTTTACCTCCTGCCCCACTCCACTCCAGAGAATATCTCATCAAGGCGCTTTACAGGACTGGAAAACTTCAACACGTTCCCAAGACTTGGCTTCAAGGTTAAGAAGGAAATGCTACACTATGCTTTTTATATAATAAAGTTCAGCTGTATCTCCAGCTCTATTTCCTTTTTAATTACAATTTTCTTACCTGAGCCTCAAGTGATTCTAATGTTACCATTAACCCTGGAGGCCCAAGTTATTTTATGTTCAACGACATGTACAGAAACAGCGGTTTCTCAATGGGCAATTTCTTCCCTCCATGAACTTTAACCAAGTGGATAACATCGAGAACAAAGTTCCACGCTACCCTTGCCCTATGGAGTCTGCTGCCCCAGGGATGGTAAATGAATTTGAAAGAAATGGAAGATTATATTGCTTCTGAACTACTGGGGCACTAGGGAACTCCAGAATTTTAAAGGAAGAGATAGTCTAAAACTGAACTATTTGTGAGAGATGTTACAGTCCCCTTAAAAAAATTAAATTGGGGAATTGGGGCCAGCTCTAAGTTGTACTTTTGTGTATAGGGAGTATTACTTGGAGGGCCCTGGGTCCACTCTACCAAATGACCCTTCCTAATGACCCTATTCGTAGCTTCAACCAACAACACTGGAACCTACCTCATAGATGTCCCCAAACCAACCACACTCTTTCCAGAATTCAGATCTTAAAAAACTTTCAGTTAACTTAGTGATATTCTATTCCCTGGAAATTGCATTACCTACCACTTCCTCAAAGGATTTCAAAGTGACAAAATGCAATAGCTAGAAGGAAAGCCAAAGATCATGACATCCAATGCGTATCTGATGGAGACCACATTTTCAAAATGTTCTCTTAATTTTTGTTCATGGACCTAGAACCACAAAAAGGCCATCTACTGTAATTTCCTTATTTGACAAATGAGGGAACTAAAACACCAGAAGGAAATTCCTCCTTTAATATGCAGTCATAGCCCTCATTTTGGAAAAGCTGTAGTATTCAATTTAGAAGAGCTGCAATGTATTAAATACATACATTAGAGTCCACAAAAGGAAGCATTGTAGGACCCTATCATTTCTAGGCAATTCATTTTCTATTTAGTTACCTACACAGCTACTATTATTATTATTATTATTATTATTATTATTATTATTATTATCCACATTTTCAAATGAGGAAATGGAAGATAATGACGTTTGTGACATCATGGTGTCACAACTAGTAAATTTCATAAGTCAGATTTGACCCAAGATCATCCTGACTTCATGGTTCAGCATTGGACCCCCCCACTATCCACACTTCCATAGAAAAACAGAATATTTGTCCAGATAAATAGTACATATAAGATAATTTCTAGTTAGGACAGAAAGTTAACATAGTAAATAGAGTGCTCCACCTGAAATCAGAAAGACTCCTCTTTCTGAGTTTAAATATAGTCTTAAACCCTTATTAGGTATATGATCCTGGGCATGTCTCTTAACCTTGTTTGCCTATTTCATCATCTATTAAGTGAGCTGGAGAAAGAATTGGCAAATTACTCCAATATTTCTGTTAAGAAAAACCCCAAATAGTTTCACAAAGAATAGGACAAAACTGAAAATAATTGATTAGATTCTAGAAACAGTTGGAGAATTGTGTCCATATAAAAAAAGGTTCAAAGTTTTTCTAGATCTGGTCAGTTGGAGAGTTCTTTTGTCAATGTATTCAGTTACATTGTATGCAGAGAAGGAGGGAGGGGAAAGAGAGACAAAAACAGATAGAAAGAAGAAAAGAGGCAAAAAAGAGGGAGAGGATAGAAGAAAAGGTCAGGAGTGATCCTGAATCAATATCCTCATTGATTGTCTCATTAAAAAATAAAAAGAAAAATTGCCTTATGAATTATACTGCTTTAAATAGACTAATAGATTAGCTATTTTCTTACAAAATCTCACAGCATTTTAGAATTAAAGATGGAAAAGTTCTTAGGCACCTAAATGATAACACAAAATATCAGAATTGAAATGGGCTTCCGAATTGATTTCCCATGATTCAACAGTAACTAGGAATCTTATTTAGAAGATTTGTATCAAGGGCAAAAGCTCTAGTGACAGGGAACTATACTATCTTGAACCATATAGAATAATTTTAAATTCTTCCATGTAATTTCAAATATTGGACAAATACTGGAATATGGTCATCATGATACTTTTAAGTCAGTGAAAAAGGTTTTTTTTTTTATTAAGTACCTACTATAGATCACTAAATAAGAATACAAAGAAAAGTGAGAATCTCTACTCTCAAACAATTCAGTCTAATGGTGGAGACAAGATAAATCACTTAGATAAGGGATGAATTGGAAATAATTAACAGGAGGAAGTTATTAAAATTCAGAGGAACGAGGAAGACTTACTGTAAAAAGTGAGATTTTAATTAGGATTTGAAGGACCAACAAAAGCAGCAGATGATCAGGGAGAGCATTGTGAACATGGAGCAGAGTTAGAGAAAATGGCCAGAGATGAAAGAGAACAGGAGAGAGGACAATCTCATTAGGTCAAAAAAAAATATATATACATAGGTATAGTTTGAGGAGCCTGGAAAGGTTAAGGAGTTCTAGTTTATGAAGGGCTTTCTGAGACAAACAACATTTTGTATTTGATCCTAAAGATGATAGAGAGCCACTGGACCTGTGAGTAACCAGATGGCATGGCTGGATTTTCATTTTAGGAAAATCATTTTGGCAGTTGAATGGAGGATGAACTAGAGTGAGGAGAAACTTATGGGGGGAAGAGTGACCAATAAGCAATTGGACAGTTCAGGTATGAAGTGATGAGGACCTTTACCAGGGTGCTGGTTGTTTCAGAGGACAGAGTAGTTAAGAATCTTCTCTTCACCAGACTAAAAATGTCTAGGCTCTCTTAAAATGTGATACTTTAGGAAGTACAATGGATAGTGTAATGACACTTAGAGTCAAAAAGTTCTGATTCTGATCCTAATTAGCTTTTCAGCTATGAACAAATTATTTGATTTCTCTGAATCTTAGTTTTGTTGACTGTAAAATGGTGCTAATAATATCTTTAGTACCCATTTCACAAGGTTTAAAAATTATAAGACATAAACAGAATACAGTAGTAAAACATGTAGGTCTTTGTGTTTGTTTTAGTCCAAGTCATTTCCTTTTTTAAAATGTTTTGTTTAATTATGAAATAATGAAAAACAACTATTGTACCATATAACAATGAAGCAAAAGAAAAAGGATTGTGTTATGATACCACTAATTTCTCTTATGTACTGTTTTTTTTAATGTGCATATTAATTTTACAAGGTTGTAATAGCATGAACATGTTTGTTTGTGTCCCCTTCTGCCCTTTTGATTGTATTTTGTATACTTTTTATGTTTCAGGGATATGCCTTTCTCTCTTATAAAACATTTTGCTAACTTAAAAGTGCTATAGAAATGTCATTTGTTATTATTAACTGAATGTAATTTTCCAGGCATATTCTGGCCAACACGGAGCACAATGGCCTAACAGTTGCCTAAGATATAATAATTCTGTTAACTCAAATTATGACATAATACCTCCACAGGCCAATTATGACTTTTACAACATTCCTAACCCTTGCCCTACCTACCTTACATGACTTGGATGAAGAATTAAGGAGAATAAACACAAATATATTAGCAGGTATATTTAAATGTATAATAATATTCTAATCATATGAATATATGTATATGTATTCACATATGTATTCAATTCTTCATAGAAATTGGTTATATCTTATGTATATGTGTATTTTGTGTTATATACATGTACATATAATACACATCAGCTATTAGCACTTGATTATGATAGCTCACATATGTGTTTATATTATATATATATATGTGTACATAGCATATATATAGATATATTTTGACGATTTGTGCATTTACAAATACACAAGCATCTAAATTAGATATACATGCATACATATTCTATAATATACCTATATAAAATATGTATTAACTTTTTACTGCAATAGTTTAAGGATCTGTGACTTCACAATTGAGTCTAGTCCCTTTGTAGGGTAGCTAGGTGGTACAGTGGATAGAGCACTGACCTTGGATTATGAAAGATGGGAGTTTGAATCTGACCTCAAACACTTCCTAGATGTGTGACCTCAGGTAAGTCACTTAATCCTGATTGCCCTGTTTCTAGGACCATCTCTAGTCATTCTGATTCATATCTGATCACTGGACCCAGATGGCTCTAGAGAAGAAAGTGAGACTGGTGACTTAACATCATCCCCTCACTAAATCCAATTCATGTACTTGTCATGGTATCATCTCCCTGATATCATGGTCTTCTTCAGGAATAAAGGATAATCATCATCATCATCATCATCATCAGTACCTTTGTTGATGCAATTCATATTCCCATCACAATTTGATGCTTGATCTTCAAAATTTGCAATAAAAAAATCATCCTTTCCCCAACCTAGTGAACTCTCTCCCCTTCTCAGAGGATAGACATATTTGTCACCAAATAAATGTTCTAACCCTTTCCAGTTTTAGATCTTTGAGAGGCTAAGCCGGAAAAGCCAAATGTCTCTCATTTCTATATCACAAAGAAGAATGAGAAACAGTCTTCCCTGAGATGTCTATGGAAATATCTTTGAAAGCTTGACAGATGACCAAGTGAAAAAGAAATTTTTATCATTAGCTCCCTAATCATTATTGCCCTTTCCTATTTGACAATTATAAGCTGGATTTCATTAAGAAATTTATAAAATTTGTTATAAAATACAATTGAAGTTTTTAAAAATGGAGTAGCTTTTTGAGACATCTCTAATGTCACTTTCTTTTTAAAAAAATAGATTTTATAAGTATTTTATATAAATTACAATAAAATATGTTTGCTATATAAATTATATAAAATTTTATATAAATATTTTATATATTTAGTAAAATTCTAGATTTCCCAGTTGCATTTTTTAAAACTTTAGTCCCAAATTCTCTTCCCCTCATCCTTCTACTTTGAGAAGGCAAGCAATGTGGTATGAATTTATACATGTGAAATCATGCAAAATGTATTTCCATATTAGCCACATTACAAAAGAAAATACACAAAAAACCCCAAGAAAAATAAAGTAGAAAAGTATGTTTTAATCTGTACTCTAGAGTTCAACAGTTCTCTTTGAAGGTAGATAGCATCTTTCATCATAAGTCCTTTGCAATTATCTTCAACAATTGTATTTATCAAAGCATCTAAATCTTTCACTGTTGGTTATCTTTACAATATTGCTGTTACTTTGCACAATGCTCTCTTTTGCTCACCTTACTTTGCATCGGTTTATATGTCTTCCCAGGTTTTCTCTGAAACCATCCTGTTCATAATTTCTTATAGCATGATGGTATTCCATTTTAATCAAATAACACAACTTCTTCAACCATTCCCCTAATAACAGATATTCCCTCAATTTCCAATTCTTTGTCAGCACAAAAAGAGCTGCTGTAAAAATTTGTGTACACATAGTTTTCCCTATTCTTTGATCATTTTTGGAATACAGACCTGGTAGTGGTAATCCTGGGTTAATGGGTTTGCAGTTTTATAGCCCTTTGGTTTAGCCCTAAATTGTTCTCCAAAATGTTTAGATTAACTCACAGTTCTACCATCAGTGTATTTTTGTCCTAGATTCCCACATTACTTTCATTTGCCATTTTCTCTTTCTGACCTGTTAGCCAATATGATGAGTACCTCAGAGTTATTTTAACAAGCATTTCTTTAATCAATAAAGATGAAGAATACTTTTTATATAACTATTGAGAGCTTTGATTTCTTCTTCTGACCACTGCCTGTTCAATGTTCTTTAATAATTCATCCATTGGGGGGCTGGCCTTTATTTCTATAAATTTCGCTCAATTCCCTATATTTTAAGAAATAAAGCCTTTACCAGAGAAACTTGTTATAGACTTTTTCTCCTATTTCTCTTCTCCTTCTAATTTTGGTTGCATTTGTTTTGACAAGCATCACTTTCTGCACTAAGTATAACCTGATCCGTGATTGCTAGTGCTCTCCATTCCTCACACTATTTTATGTAACTACCTAGTACTGATTTTTTATTCTTTATACCTATTATGTACAGATGTGAATATAGATAGATATATTTATTAACATTGTGTACAGTGATATGTACATCAATAAAATACAACATCCTTGACAATAGGGATTCTTTCCTTCTTGGTATATGCAGAATCATGTAGCAAGAATGAATAAATGCTTGTTGATTGACTGATTAACCTCATTCCTGTCAAATCCCTATTAAGCAAGCATCAACTTCTATGGTATAGGGAAAAAGATAAATGTTATTTAAAAGTCTCTCAGATGAGCCAATGCATCAACTGAATCTGAAAATATATGCAATATTTTGGGGTGACTAGGTGGTGCAGTAGATAGAGCACCGGCCCTGGAGTCAGGAGTACCTGAGTTCAAATCCAGCCTCAGACACTTCATAATTACCTAACCCTGTGGCCTTGGGCAATCCACTTAACCCCATTGCCTTGCAAAAACTAAAAAAAAAAGTATATGCAATATTTCAGAGTTCCTTAGCTCAGTAATGAATAGAGGACACGTTTTCTCATCTCTTCTTTGGGTCAAGGTTGACCCTAAATTATACAGATTCAAATTTTAAAGCCTACTTTTAAAGAATGAATTGCTCTTCCGTCCATTTTGTCCCAGATAGCAGATGTATGATCTTGGTCAAAGGCATTTTGTCTCTTTCAATCTCAATGTCCTCATCTTTAAATTCAAACTGTTGATTAAGTTGACCAACAAGGTTCCTTTCTGCCTCTTCAACTATTCCCCTAAACTAATCAAGTTTGATTATTAATGAGATTGCAACCAAAAGTCTAGAATTGTCCAACTAGAGGAACTTCTAAGATCACTGTACAGAAAGTCTTCTCCTGCACTTTATAATCCATTCAAACTAGCCTTCCATTTTTAAGGGAAGACACCTTTCCTCCTTTGCAGACTGCATTCCTTGACTCTCCTGGATTTTATTTAGAATGTGTCTTTCTTTTCATTTCCATTTTATTTACTTTTTCCCAAAATTACAATGTAAGATCCTCGAGGGGCTATCTTTTTGCTTGCATTTGATTGCCCAATACTTGGAAATTTAGTAAAAGCCTAATAAATCCTTCCTATTGACTTTATATACTTATATATGTATTTATTATCTTTTTCACTAACTTGAAAAATTCCAGGATAAGTTCATGAATTATTATTGAATCTCCAGGACCTAACATTGTGCTGGAAATACATTAGCTACCTAACAAGTGCTTGTTGGTTGATATGATACAATATATCCATAGTTTCATAGACTTGGACTTTAAGCTGTCTTTGAGGTCATCTGTTCTAATCCCATCATTTTAAAGATAAACCCAATCAGGGCTAGTTAAGCAATTTGTCCAAGACCATCCAGGGGAATTTCAATCCAGGTCCTTAGATTTCAGGATCATTTTTCTTTATTTTATACTAAATTAATGTCTGGGGACCTTTAGTGGCTGGTTAAGGTCAAAAGAATAGCTAAGATCAGATCTCCAGTTTCCATAGTTTTTTCCCAATATACAGCTCTAATCTGCCTTTCTAGATATTGGAAACTTAAAAAAATCCTGAATTCCTCATGTTATCGCATATATTTCAATACTGTAGAGTAAGAAGGAAGAGGAGGAGGAAGAGGGGGCAGCTATCCAGGGAGTATATGGCAATTGTCCCATCTCTTGACAGAAACAAGATTTTAGGCAGCCTCATTAGTGATACAACAAGATAAGTCCTTGTTCTAAAGTCATCCACTCTCTCTTGAAGTTTTCCAAGGCTCCCATGGTTACCGACGATCCATGGCACCACAATCTGCCTTTTGCAGCATTTTCAGCAGGAGTGTAATAGAACGCTGGATCGCGGCTGTATTTTTTAAAAGCAATTAATATTTTATTATGCACAGACTTTTATTTTCATCCTCTGGATTCCTCTTCTCTAATTAAATCTTGTGATTTACACAAATAGAGCTGCTGTTCTTTAAACGGTGCAAATTGGAAAAATTAACAAATTCTTGTTAAATGGAATGAAAAGTAGCCAAGGGTCCAATTTTTGTGTTGAAAACAACTGGAGGCTACAGAGGGAATCTGCTGGTGTGTCTCATCTGGGTGTAGCAATGTGACAATTAGGGATAAAATACCTCTGTTAAGTGGGTCTGATAAAACTTCCAGCTGTGCAAGGTAGAGAGGTTAATTCTTTAAATAAATAAAAGCAAGTTTGTTTTATGTGTCCATGTTGGCTTTTTGCATAGGCATCTCATCTTTTCTGGTGACCCTGTATGCAGAATTTTGCCATTATGGGATTTATAAATCAAGGGAATAAATGCAATTCTATGTTCCTTTCCATTTGCATCCATAGAATTCTGTCTGGGGCAGACAGAGTGGTCTTCAAAGAGAACACAGACACTGCAGGATGGAAGAATTCCTTCTAGGAGCTTTTTCTACTGCTCCAATTAGCATTTTTCCACCATTTATTTCCTTAAGAGCAAAGACCCAGGTCAGTGGATGAAGATTGCCTAGGAACCCTGGAAAAGGGAGAGCAAGAGAAGAGAGCAAAGAAAAGGATGAGGTATTAAAGATCCTTTCACATGACAGGGATATGTTTCTTATTCTGAAGCAGCTCAGTAGAGACAAGGACAGAAGAGGACAGATTTCAGATGAGGGTAAATTATTGGTTTATAAATTTAGACTGGAAAGACCCTTAGAAGTTATCAAGTCTAAACATCTCAATCTCCAACTTCTATCCATTTTACCACAGTACATCTCAACTCTATACTAGAGAAGAGTCCCAAGAGTCTACATGAGTGGTAAGATAGCCTGGGTCTCACTTTCATTATCTATAAAATGAATTGGTTGACCCATATTGTTTCTTGGTTATTTCCAGATCTAAGTCTATGATGATATGACCCTACAAATGTCTTGTTTTGCTCAGTTGTAATAATACCAAATTCAGAGTGATGCTCAAATACTCAAATATACCTTTGAGCTAATGGATGCTGGTTCTGCTTCTCAGTGCATTGATCATAATCAATACATGCCTGCCCATAACAGAGTCATATCTAGGAAGAATATGTCCTTTGAGGCCACAGAGGTGGGGTTGGTATGGGACAGTGAAAATAGTTGTGAGGCAATTACATAAAGGACAATCTTACTGGGAATGGAGTTGTTCTGGAAAAGGACCTTCATAGAGTTCAGCTGTAGTAGTAGAACATCTTGACTCTAGAGGATCATAAATAAATGTGTGGGCACAGTGGTTTCTATGGGTAGGAAGTATGTAAAGGGACCCCTCTCCTTAAATGAACCTGCCTTCTCCCTACTACATACCAGTTATTAGTAACCTACAGAAAAGCCCTTGTGTGCTCTGTCAGTAATATCCCTATCTTGTCTATACTCAAAGGAAATGAGGAGGGGAGGTCAGGGAAAAAAAGATCCATCATCCAGTAAGTACAAACCGTAAGGTTAAAAGAAGAAGGACTAAGAGGTCCAACTTTATGCACCCCAACTAAGAGTTGATTGTTTACATCTTGTTTTGCTTTGGATTTGGTGACTAGATTTTTTTTCTTTTTACCATAATGTATCTCTTGAATTTGTAATAGAAGTTGAAATAAAGTTTTACCAATAAATGTAATTTACACATATAGGATTTGGAAATTTGCAAAATTCTTTCCTTATAAAAGTCTTATGAAATAGATAAATGAGAAAACTAAAGATAATAGAAGTTTGGGTTCTTTGCCACATAGCAACAGCAAGACATGATTCAGGTCAAGGTCATCTTTGAATACATCCATTGCCATTTACACTAGCACAATAATAATAGCTAACAGTTGTTTCCATATGCTCATACATCATTTGAAGGTTTGCAAAGAGCTTTACTTATATTATCTCACTGATTTAAATTATAGCATGCCTTGATATCTCTACAATGGAAGAAAAGAAGTCAATAGATTAAGTATACAGAATTACACTCTACATCATTCCCTTAGAAAAGAAATTTGTTTCGCATACAGAGAACTACTTGAATATGACTGTATTTTCTACTTTAATTTTCTCTGCTTCCTGCCCTCTCTTCACTGTGGAAATCACACAGTTTTTTTTTAGTATTCATCAGACAAATTAAATATGAAGAAAATTTTCTAAATTATTTTTACAGCAAATATATATATATATGTACATAAATACATATAGAAAGGATATATATATATTTCAGAAAATTCTAAATAGTTTTATTATAGTCTATTTATGAAAGTATTTGTATGATACTTTCTTATATGTGCTATGGAATACTTAAGAAATAAATGAATGCAGTTGAGAAGTAGGAAAACGGAGGAAAAACTTATTAGATTTGTCCAAACATTAGATTACTTTGAGATCTTTTTAGATTTAAAAAAAATGGAATTAAATATACTAACAATGCACATTTCCATAATGCAATAATTTTTTTTTCCTCAAAACAGTGCTGTCACACAATGACATTGCTGGTATTATTTTATCATTCTCTTTTGGAGGTGAAGAGGTGAGGTAATGAGTGACTTTTTCAATTGTATTCAAGATTAAGCTTCAGAGTTAGCATTCAAATCTAATTCCTTAACTTATATTTATTCACACCGACCTCTATAGCATGTTTCTTCACAGTTTCCTTTAAATCATTGATAAAAGTTTTGGAATAAAACAGGGGCAAGAAAAGGATCCTTAAGAAGCCTCCTTCCAAGTTGACATTGATTCATTGATCAGAATTCTTTGAGTCTTTCATTCAGTCAAATAGATAAATGTTTCTAGAATCCCTCCAAACTTTTCTATGTTGTGCCCAATTTACTATGTTGTTTTCTATGATGTTGTACCCAATTATATGTGGAGATCGGAAAATGTTGTCCAATGCCTTGTGAAAACACAGGCAGACCATGTCTTTGACATTTCAATGATCAGCGAGTGTGACTCTCTTTTGCCAACAACTAAGTTTTAGTGACAGACTCAATTGATTTCTTTGCATAAAGGACTCATATTTATTGTGTTTATTACTTCACGCTTCAGAGATAAGTTTTATTTCTATCCCAACACTGAGGTGTATGCATTCACCCGATGCAATTGTGTATCTTGCTTGTAGAGCTAATAATGAGAAAAATTAATCTCCCCCTTTAAAAACAATGTATGGGCATCATAAAACTTAGGGGAAAATTAGTTGTATGTGCCAAAAATAATTAAATACTGGAAATCTGTTCAAATAAAATCTACTTATTTAAAAAAATCTTATTAGTCAGAATATTCTCACACATCTATAAGGACTGAGCGAGAACATCTGTGATTTTTAAATCATGTTATTTTTGAAAACTAATATTTGGTGGCATTGCAGATGTAATATATTTATTGCAAATGAATCATACTATATCAGAAATTTTACAAGACTATAAATAAATATTCATGGAATCAAAGAATCATAAAATGCTTGAACTGGAAAGTACTTTAATGAACATTTAGTATAATCCCTTCATGTTGTTTGTTAATATATTTTTCATTTTGATTTAAGCACAAAAAAGACCATTTCCATAGATGCTATAGAAAACAAAAAGAAAATTGTATATGGAAGACTTTTTTTAAAAAAACTCAAGATTAAATTGCATGTTTGTACTTTCCTCTGAACTTCCTTCTTTTCTTTGCTCTTCATTTTCACAGGTTTCATCAGTCCTCTGGCTTGGGATTTTTCCAGCATGAACATTTTTAAACCCATAAACTATTGTTAAATACAGAAGCTATTGTGAAATTGTCATTAACACTTTCTCTTTTTAAAAAAGGGTTAAAACATAAAAAATACAATCAAGCAAAAAACGAATAAAAATATGAATATAGAGTGACCATACCATAAAATAGAATATCTCTTTCTGCACTTTTATTCCACAATTTCTTTATTAAGAGTTGGATCCCATCATTCATCATAGAGCCTCCAAAGACATGGCTATTTATTGTTTTGATAAAAAATTATAATTTTTAAGAATTTCTTTTCTTTCCAGTATTGTTGTTATTAAAAGGGGGGGGGGAATTTCACTGGTGCTATAGCAATTCCTAATGATCAAGATTTGTTAAATCCATTTATTTTGCCATTTCTTATGACACAATAATATTTCATCACTTTAATATACTGCAATTGGTTTAACCCCAGCACAAATGAATTATTTTTCTTTGTTTCCCTAACACCTTTTCTATCCTTTCAAATGACTACTTTGAGAATAAATAAGTTTGGTTTGATTGTGAGTATTCTCTTTCTGATATCATCCTCCTTCTTTAACAGTTCCATCCCCACACTACTTCATTGATGAGTTTAACATATTTTTTTCTTCCAAACTCTTCGTGCATATGTGTGTATGTGCATGTGTGTGTAACCTTTCATTGTTCAAATCATATAAGATTGCATTTCTTCTAGGATCTTCCCTGTCTTTGTTCTTATTTATATATAAACTCCATGTGTCTTCCAAGTCTGAGAACTAGCATGTTCTAACCTCCATTATTCCCTCCTATGATAATTTGTCTTTTTTTAATGATTCATTTTAATTAGGCAAGTTCTAGTTCTTCTGCATCTGAAAGAAGTCCAGAAAAGGTATTAGTTCACTCCTAACAACCTCAAAAGTGAGTTCAACTAAATTACTTTGACCCATGTTTCCTAAAGAAGATTTTTCAACTGAGGCATGGTGGATTGCATATATGAAATACATGGTAGCTTCAAAAGGTCAGATGTTTCTTCTGATACAGTGACTTTTCCATCTTTCTGGATCATTCTTGGGACTCAAGGACTTAGTCTGTTTTGAAAGAATTTCAGTGGATTTTTTTATTATTTAGGCAAGTAAAATCAAAATCTTGACTGATAACATGAACATAAATATTGTTCATGCTAGGAACAGTGTGGTAATGCAACTGAAACTTAAAGTGCTTAGAGTCTATACATTCTTCCCTCATCTTTTTCTCCTACAACACACATATGTCTGAGAAGTTGTTCCTGTTCTTGGTTTAGATTCTTCAAATTGAAAGGGAGATCAGTGGTTAACACCAGTCAGTGATATTCAGTTTGGGATATTTGTCATTAATCACAACTACCTGGTCATTTCTGTAAACCTGCATTTTGGAGGATATGCATAGTAGTCTTCAAGCCTTGACTGTTTATGGTCTCAAGGCTTCTTCCTCTTCTTAGGACAAGTCTCTCGGATCCTTCTTCAAATTGAGTGTTAGGGTACATTTCATTCACAATGAGGAGGATCTGACCTGGCTTTAGCATGGCCTCCTAGTCTTTCCCAATAATTACTGAGTCAACACTGATTGGATTGACTTGCACTTCATTTTCCACTGTACTTTTTTGTCATGAACATTTCTTATCAGTTATCTTGGTCTTTGGATCATGTCCTTTCTCTACTGTTTCTAAATGTAGCAATCTGATTCATTGGTGGCAGTTGTCCTGTTGCACCAACCAGCATTCTTGTGTCATTGACCTAGGACAACAAACTCTAGGTAGAAACTGTCCTCAGGAAAATGGGAGAGCCTACCTCTGGCAGGCACTTCTGGTGTGATGTCTGTTCCTTTTGTCTTTGGTTTTCTTTCTTATCTTAAAATCTTCAAGAATTCACCCAATATATATCAAAACATTCCAAAGGGACACTTGTTTCTTCTTCCCTAATAAGATTGTCAGTAATGCATCATCAGATATACCCTTTCAGTGGCTGGAATAAAATATTTTACTTGAGTATTGTGTTTTATATATTTAAAGTTCCTACTGAGGTCTAGTCTTTTCATCAGAAATCATTGCAAATGTTTTATTTTATCAAAAGTATATACTTTTCCCAACCTATACCCCCCATTAAATGTCTATTTCAAAAAAAGGAAAAAAAAAACATACCAGTATGTATGTATCAAGGTCATACACATAAAATTATGAGGTATAATTTATCTAAGATAATGCTCCAATTCCAGCACAGCTTATTGGTTGAATTATCAAGGTCATTTTTTACTATTGCATTTGAAGAATGGAGATTTGTCATCTATTAGTATATTAAGTCTAGCAAGCTTCTAAAGTATAAATTTGATTACTTGATCTTGTCCTTCTAAGTATCCGGTTGGTGCTTTTTTGCAATTTTCAATGAAGTGCTGTTCAGCTTTTGCCATTATTATCATTGTTCTTGGTTGTGTTATTATTACTATTACTATTATTATTATTACCACCTTATTTTTCATCTTCTTCTCTATTCATGCAACCATATTCTCCCAGCTACAGTATGTCAAGAATTATTATAAAGCTTCTAATTAATCACCAGATTTTTTTGCTAAATTCTATATTTAACAATTTAACTTTATTTATATATTAATATTAGTCTTTCTTTACCCTACCCCAATTCCATTCCACCTCTCATCCTCCTCCTGACTAAATTATAAACCCCTGGAAGGCAGGAACTATGTATTGCAGATCCTTGTATCTTTTCCAGAGTACTTCATTCCAGTCATAGGAAGTAAGGGCTTAATAAATGTGTATTGACTTGAATCTCTTGAATTCTAAAAGATTGAAATATAAGCCTTTGAAATTGAAATCTTGGTGGGGGAATAAATATGTCAAAGACAGAGTAACTTTATGTGTGAAGCTGGGGCAAGCTACATTTAAAGGATTCTAATTAAACTAAGAAGTTTCAAATGAATGAGAATCAGTTGGGATTGGTGAGCAAACAAGAAACTCCCTAAAATTGGCTTTGAGAAGTTAGATGGCAATTTCTTTTGTGAGATGTGGAGGGAAAGCAAGAGGAAGGATGTGAAGGAGGAACTCATTGGATTTTATTGTTTAATCATCAATATCTATTCCTCCACTCTGGTCGTAAGTCCTTTACAGCATCTCATATAAGACTATATGCCTTGTCAGAAAAACGTGTACCCCCATACTAATTTATGAAATTCCGTAGATCCTCTAGGATCAAAAATACCATAGTAAATTTGCAAGATAGTATTGTTTCTGTTGTTTGTTCTACTCTCTGAATCTAACTAATATAAAATCTTCAGTGGCTGTAATTAGGAAACTAAATAGGGAATTTTAATAGAAAAATATACTGAGAACCACTGTTTGATTTTTGACACAAGAAAATGAATGATCTTCATTTAAGATAATGCATGCTTTAATTCTGTTTCTACTAGTTAATGTCCCTTGATTCTTTCATATATATATATATGTATATATATATATATATATATATATACATATATATATATATGTAGCATTCATTTATGGCATTTTCTTCCTTCAATTTCAGTTCTTGTGATCAAAATATGATAGTAGGAGGGCATATCAAATGTGACTTCCAAATACTGTTTCAAATGGGAAAGTTGACTTCTGAAAATCAGGTTGTAAGTTGAGTTCATCTTTAAATGGCTATTCAAGATAGGTTGGTTTGCTTTCACTTTTGTTGTTTTTTAATTTTAATATATAGACTGTAGAGAATCAATGTGGAATAATCTGTAGAGACATGATCTGCAAGCTGAAGACCTGGGTTCAAGGTCTACTGCCTCTGAAACATACTGTTTGTTTCACCCCGTCCAAATTTCAACCTATCAGCATTCTAGCTTCCTATTTAAGAGTAAACATGGCAAAAGAAGTGATAACTCATAGTGGCAGAAATTTTCCTCTTTAGGGAGTTGCCTTTGCAAAAGAAATCACTATGACTCATGTATAAAAATTAGCAATAGCTGTATTCGTACCCCTATAAGTATTTGCAAACATAATACCATTTGTAGCTAGCATTTATATAGTTTTAAAGTTTTCAAAACAGTCACATATGTTATCTCATTTGATCCTCATGACAACTTAGTAAGGTATGTGCTATTATTATTCATATTTTACAGATGAAAGAATTAAACCTAAAAAAAAGTTTAAGTGACATCTCAAGGATCACATAGATAATATATTTTGGATGCAGAAGTTTAAGTCAGGTCTTCCTGTCATCAAGGACAGCAGTCTATCTGTTGAACCACCTACATGCCTCTAAAGTGGTCTGAGATATCTTCAGATTGAAATAATAATTTTTAATTGCTTTACTATATTGGTTTCTCACCTCCCTCAGCTTAATTCACTGATTCAAGTAATTATTTAGAATTATATAAACAGCTTTTAATTTGGGCCCCATTAGTTTGTGTATGTGTGTATTTGTGAATTAAACATTTCCAACTGTGAAAAATTCCATTTTCCCCAAAGATAAAATAGAACCATGTTAAAAATGTCAAGAATGTTTTGTTGGGAAAGTCATGATCTGGATGAACTCTACCAGTGTCATGAGAACCATGCAAGTCCAATAAAAACTAACCACAATTTGAAAACAACTGCTCACAAAATATATTTCCAGTAATGAAAATTTCAAATACTTTATCTCTGAACAAAACAATTGAGACCCTAATAATAAATAATAATAATAGGAATATTTTACAAAATTATTTACAAATGTCATTTGATCTTCACAACAATCCTGGGAGATAGGTGCTCCTGAATTTCATGATCTTCATAAATTGATCATTCTCCAAGATGAGATCGACTCTGACAGTCCTCAGATCATTTTCCAACCAAACTTCAGGTCCTGTTCAATCCCTCTCACTGATTAACCCCACCACTCCTTCTTTTCCATTTCTTTTTATACCTTATCTTTTTCCTGTTAAATTGTGAGTTCTGTGCATATAGCCTTTGTCTTATGCATTTGTTGTATCCCCAACATTTAACATTATCCCCAACATTAACTAATATAAAACATTCAATAAATATGTATAGATTCTTTTTATTTCCATTTTACAGATGGAGAAATAAGCTCCATTGCCATCTAAATAGAAGAAAGGATTTGTGACACCTACAGAGTCAAATACAGGGAAAGTTAACTATGACTACTTTCACCTAAGTTGTGGGCAACGATAATTTCTCAGTGTAATGGGTCCTAAGAATGGATCCTTTAAAAAATAGGAATCATTTTATAAACACATATGAAAAGATGTGAGATTTCCTTTGTTATACCTGAGATTTCCTTTGAAATTTTCTTTGTTTCTTTGTTTTTTTGTTTTTTTAAGGAACATCTGCATGACCAATTTAAGTTGGCACCTTCTCTGCACTTTTTAAAACCTGCAACTCAATACATATGTTCAGTCTATTTTTTTGTTAGTGCTAATTGGCATTATACTTTTCAATGTATGCAATCAAACTTTAAATGATGCACTGTATTTGCTCTTAAGGGAATCCAGATATGTTTAAGTTTGAAATGTGAGGACCCCAGGAACCAATTCTAAAATTTCCCCAGGAATATATTGACTGATGACTGGGACTTGCAATGGGATTTTTATAAAGGTGTTCCTAACTTATTTGCCACATAATTTGTTATTGCAAACGACTTCATAAATTACTGATAAAGCAGTTTCTAATATTGTTTCATTGGTAGTCTGTCTCATCAGGATCTCCATAAGCTTATGAGTTCTTTAAGAACACATACATGTTGCTATATATCATACTATATGTGCTTATCTTATCATTGAAAAAAATCTTAAACTTAATCACAAAATAGAGGCTTAAGGTTATATAAAGTTGGGTATGCTAAGGTGCCAAACTTATTCCTAAATTTTCTTAAGATATTAAAACTTATTCTTACTTCCTGATCCTAATGAGCTACAAAATTCTAAAGGGTTAAATAACATGGCTAAGGTCCTATCTCCAATATGTGTCAGAATTTAAACTTGAACATAGTTCTGCCTGATTAAAAGCTATTTCTCTATTATGACCATGTGGTCATGCTATTTTAATAATGAATATCTTTGATACAACCTGGATTTCAAAAATGAATAAAACTGCCATATAACTAGCTTCTTACATATTCCCTTCCCAAGAAATAATGCACATTAAAAATATATCCCTGAATACCTTTAGGAAAATTCAGTTTTATAGGAATCATCATCATCATCATCTTGGATATAGGCCTTTAAGATAGGGGGGAGAATACTTTGTATAAGTTCATTGAAAGGATCACCTTTTGCCTATATGCTCTGTATATAGTTGGCTGACTGAAGAGTAGCCATATCATTTTATCTTCACAGCAACAACAATTTTGTGAGTTAAAGACTCTGAAGTTGTTATCCTCATTTTATGTATTAGAGGCCTGAGCAAAGAAAGCTTTTAAGTTATGTGCCCATGTTTATACAGAGAGTAAGAGATGAGATTTCTGATTCCACATTTTGTAAATAGGATATTTCTTCCCCTTGTCAGCCAATTACTTGGGAAAACCTTCTTTAATAGACAGTTCTTCCTCCTCTTTCATCACTGCTAGGTGGCACAGTGGATAGAGAGCCCAACCTGAATTCAGGAAGACTCATCTTCCTATCAGACTTCAGACACTTACTAGTTTTTTGACCCGGGGAAAATCACATAACCTGGTTCGCCTCAGTTTCCTCATCTGTAAAATGAGCTAGGGAAGTAAATTGCAAACCACCCCAGTATCTTTGTTGAGAAAATTCCAAATAGGATCATGAAGAAAGGAACACAACTGAATCCACTGAACAACAAACCTCTTCCCTCACTCTCTTCTAAGCCTGTGCAATCTGGCTTTTTATCACATTTTTCAACTAAAACTACCCTCTCCAAAGTTACCATTGATCTCTGAACTTATAAATCGACTGATCTTTTCTCAGTCCTCATCTAATGACATCTCCTGCAGCATTTGACATTATTGATCACTTTAATGTATAGAATTTCAATGAAGAGAAGTAGAGGGAAGGTAGTTAGTTAATCAAATGTCTAAAATTGATATTGTGCAACAAGTAAACAGAAGGGTCTCTCTTCCTTTCCTTGTGTTATAGAGAGTGGGGTGAGAGAAGTTCAGACCTTCAGAGAAAGGGACTGGATGAAATGCAGTGTTATCTAAGAAGAGTCAGATTTTTTTGTTAAAGGTAGAAGATGGAGAGCAATTTTGTTTTTTGTGTTTTTTTAAATAAAAGTAAAAAAAAAAACGATTTTGGCACACTAGATGTATAATTTAAAAGGGATCTGGCAGAGTGCTAGAAAGAAGGAAAGCCAGGATAGGCATAGAAAAATGGACATTCATTTGACAGTCCTGGGATTTTGAGTGAGGTTAGGAAGGATAAGAATTTAGAGATGAGGAAACAGAAATTTATACAAGGTAAATAACCTTCCTAAAGTCACTAAAGTAGGGAGTGGGAAAGCCTATATTTAAACCCAAGGCTTCCAACCAAATTGACCATACTAAAGTGGAATGGAACAAACAATGAGGATGACTGAAGCAGTGGATTTAAAAACTTGAATTTGGGAGCAGGAAGGAATCACATTAGATCTACGTTAGAAAAGACCTCAGGAGACATGTAGAATAAACAGGATTTGGGGAAAAATAACATTTGATCCAATACATCTGAATAGTAGGCATATAAGTTCTGGTTGAAACTTTCCAAAGAATAGAATTTCACTACCTCCTGAAGTAGTCCATTCTTTGGGGGATAGCTGTAATCATTTGGAGGGCTGCTAGGTTGGGGAATGAATAAAATGATAAGGTTGGAATCAAAAAGACCCATCATCCTGAGTTCAAATCTAGGTAATCAAGTCACTTAACCCCGTTTACCTCATTTCCCTCAACTGTAAAATAAGTGAAGACAATGGCAAACCCTCTATTATTTTGACCAAGGAAACTTCAAATGGAGTCATGAAGAATCGGACATATCTGAAAAATAATTCAACAACAACAAAATCATTGAGAATTTCTTACTTAGATAAAACCTAAATTTGTCTCCATTTGTTTTCAAATGGCAAATAGAACAAATCTTAATCTCTAATTTGGGAGTGTTTCAAGTATTTGATATCAGGGAGCAAATCATACTCAATTCTTCTCTTCTCCAGACAAAACAGTCCCAATCTTCTCATCAAAGGAGGGTGTCATATTAATAGGAGGGGAAAGGAAATTTTATGGTAGGCAGAATTTTCATATTTAAGATGATAACAATATCTACACCACACATGTAGTTAGAGCCACTCCCCAAATTCTCAATGGACATTTTTGTTGTAGCTCAAGGATCTTCAGCTTTCTTGAGACCAAGGAAAGTTTCCTATCATCTAACATAGATCAATATTTCACCCCACTCCTATCACTGGAAATGGTCTGTAAAATATCTTTAGGTGTGTGAGATATTAGATCTTTGATATCCCTAGTGTGAGAATTTCTGGTATGAAAACTTCCTCCACTGATACAATCGGCAACACTTCTGATCAATTGCTCAATTGATAAGAGTCTATTAATTGTGTGATATGTACATATAGATTATGCTTAAATTCTTTGAAGGAAGCTTAGAGTAATGAGAATTGAATAGGCCTGCCCACGATCAAAAAGCTGGCAGAATTTGACCCCAGACCCTGATTCTAAGGCCAGTCCTCCTTCCCTTATGTCTTTCAATTCAGGATTTAGTATTATAATAGTCAGTATTATGAAATTCATTTCAAAATATTTCCATGATTTTTCTCAGTCTGGAAGGAGGTCCTAGGATATTTTTCAATGATTCTCTGATTCCTTTAAAAGTCTCAGGGATTTACTTCATTAATTTGTATATTGGATTAATGTCAGTAAAGAATTTGTATGATCTGTTCTGCATTTGAAATAGTTTTTTCATTTTGGTCTGCAACTCATTATTCAGCTGAGGAAACTGAAGCAAACAAGGCTAAGTGACATACCCAGGGTCATATAACTAGTAAGTGTATGAGATTTGATTTATACTCAGATTTTCCTTTATCTATGCTTAGCACTACATCCACTGTGCCACCTAACTGACCATTCAAAGTTATATATTATTATAATTCTATATATTATATATATATATATATAATATGTTAATATATATAATATATCTAATATGGTAATTGATTCCAACCCAACACAAATGTGAATTCAAATAATGAATTCCAATATCAATAGATTCCTTTCATCAATAATCAAGACCTCTGGGGCAGCTTGGTGGTGCAGTAGATAGAGCACCGGCCCTGGAGTCAGGAGTACCTGAGTTCAAATTCGGCCTCAGACACTTAATAATTACCTAGCTGTGTGGCTTTGGGCAATCCACTTTACCCCATTGCCTTGCTGAACCTAAAAAAATAATAATAAAGACCTCAAAGTAGATAGATTTTTGAAGTATTTTTTTAAAAACTGAATTTCCCATGGTCTTCTTATATTCTTGTGATGTACATTATAATAAAATATTTTCCGTTTTATAGGGAGGGAATTCATAGGTCTTGGTCTAAACCTATAGTTTGGGGTATTTTGTTTGTCCATGTCCTCCCCACCTTATCCTTCTACCATAACATTTTCTTAATAAAGATAGAAAATGAAAATACACATACTCTATAAAAAATAGAGTTATGTTTCCTCAAAAGTCTAATGAGGAAAGATAGAGACAGATGGAGTTCACTTTGCTAATTTTCTGCCTAGCTGCCTAGATGAAAAATAAAGATGTACTGACCCTGCACTTCTGTATTTCTAAACAGTTCAAATCCTCAGTCTATTTTAGTTAACCCGAAAGCCAAGGTTGAATGGTCACTATTTAGATTTACAACTATTACTCACCTGGCTTTGAGTTCTCTTTTTTTTTTCTTTTTTTTTCTGACTGGGAAGAGAGATTCAAAAAAATAGTACAAATACCTTCATCTAGTTCAATTCCCTAAATATGAAGTTGGCATTAGGTTAGATAAAAGGCCTGCCCCACCTCCATCACATTTATTAGAGGGAGAGCTAAAAAAACAATGTGTTGTCGTTGTTGTTCAATTGCTTTCAGTCAAGTCAAACTGTTTGTGGCCCCATTTGGAATTTTCTTGGCAAAAATAGTGGAGTAGTTCACCATTCCAGAAGAGGAAACTGAGGCAAATAGAGTTAAGTGACTCATTCAGGGTCATTTAGCTAGTAAGTGTCTGATGTCAAATTTTAACTCAGGAAGATGAAGCTTCCTAATTCTGGGTCTAGTACTCTATCTACTCTGCCATCTAGCTGACCACCATAGATGTATTTTAATGGAGGCTGAATGTTTGCTAATCTTCTATTCTTTAATACTCAGATCCTGAAAAAATCTATCCAAAAAACAAAAATCATGCAAAGTTCAGTAATTTTGCATCGCTGATATACATCTCTGTTATAAAATAAATTAAATATGTTTTTAGAAAGAGAAGATAGACATATGACAAAAGTGAATGGTAATTGATGGACATTTCCTATGACTTCCACTGGTCTTCTTATAAAGTTAGAGAAAACTGAGGAAAGTTTCTATTATGATGAATAAATAACCCATGACTGGTTTAGCAGAAGACAGGAATGAGTCTTTGCATGGGCAGACTTAAATTGGTTCTAATAAAAATTATGGAAGGAGATATACATGTTGATATGCTTGCAGATCCATTCAAGCTGCTGAATATGTGAAAATGTGCCTTTTATAGCCTAATGCTCTCATTCTCAGTCCTGCTACCAAGGACTAATTACAGATATTCACTCTTCTCCATTTCTACTTTGGAAGAGATTTTGAAGGTCCTATATTTGATTCTATCACTTTCCACTGAGTGAGAAGAATTTATTTCTCTCTCTCATTTGTGTTCCTTAAATGTCTAATAAAATGGAGAAGTAAAGGCCGAGACAACACTTGCCAGGAGCACAAAGGGATATCTGGCCAACACGGCACTTCTTTATCTACTTTTTGAATCAAGAGCCTCTTTGGTTTGTCCACAGAAACGTGCTGACCTCTTCTCAGAATAATGCTTTAAAATTGACTATTAACAAACACTGATTTGGGGAGATCCAAACTTTCTCCCTTTGTCTTTTTTTTTAATTATGTAAATATATTTTTGCTTTCTAAGTACATACAGTATTAGTCTCTACCAATCATTTTTTTTGCAGTTTTAAATTTAACAATTTTCCTCCCTTTCCTCATCTCTCCTGCCCCCAACAGAAGGTAATCTTATACAGTCTTTACATTTGCTTCTGTGATTCCCATACATCCAAACTGAATGAGAGGAGAGAAGATCCAAAAGGAAGAAAGAAAACATTAGACATAGCAAAATCATGTAATTGAAGATCATAATCTTTGATCCACAGTTCCTTCTCTGAATATAGATTGTATTCTCCATCACAGATCCCCTAAAATTGTCCCTGATTATTGCCTTGGTGGAATGAGCATGTCTATCAGGGTTGATCATCACCCCATGTTGTTAAGATGTACGATGTTCTGGTTCTGCTCATCTGACTCAGCATCAGTTCATGGAAGTCTTTCCAGGCTTCTCTGAAATCCCATCCCTCTTGATTTCTTATAGAACATTAGTGGTCTATCATATACGTATATACCATAATTTGTTCAGCCATTTCCCCAAGTGATGGCCATCCCCTCAAAATCCAATTCTTTACCACTACAAACAGAGCTGCTATGAATATTTTTCTGGGATTTTTACCCTTTTTCATGATCTTTTCAGGATACAGACCCAGTAATTGAATTTCTGGGTCAGAGGGAATGCACACTGTTATTGCCCTTTGTGAATAATTCCAAATTTCTCTCCAGAAATATTGGACCAATTCACAACTCCACAAACAATGCATTATTGTGCCAGTTTTCTCACATCTCTCCAACACTGGTTATTATCCTTTCTGGCTATATTGATCATAATCTGAGAGGTGGGGTGGTACCTCAGAGATGCTTTAATTTTCATTTCTCTAATCAATGATGACTTAAGCAATTTTTCATATGACTATAAATAGCTTTGATTTCCTTGTCTGTTTCTCCCTTTTACTAAAGTCTTGATTTTAAAAGTTCAATCTCTTGAAGAAAAGTACTGATAATGAGATAAGATTAACTTTCTCCTTCAGACCTCACCAGGAGGGGAAGCCATTGGGTTATGCTTAGACATGGGTAGGGATAAATCCTTTGAACAGATTAGCCAAATCCAGTGATGAATTAGGAAGTAAATGACCTAATAAAGTTTAGATTCAGCCCCTCATTTTATTATTCATTCTCTTGTTAATTGTTAACCAATCAGAGTTACCTTAGGACACCCCCTCTTCCACTGGATATATAAGTTGTAGCCAAGATTGGTTTTGGTCCAAGACAAAGAAGTCAAATGGTCATTTTTTTTATTGAAATATTGGCATTATCAATAAAATTATTAAATTACTCACACTTTATATCTCTCAAAAATTTTTTTAATTATCACAGAATCATCCTTGAGAAGATGTTTCTCTTGAGGTAAATCTCCTATCCTCATCTGTACACCCTGAGTGATAAAGCTGCATTTGAACCTGCACTTTTCACACCAAAATTATCCTATACTTCCCCCTCTGGATTCCTCTGACTCCTCTACCTGCTTTAAGGATTCTGAGACTTAAATCATGTGCTTTTAATAATGGTCTCTCCCTGTAGCCAAGATGGCAGTACGAAGTTAACATGCTCCCAGAGCTTTTCCCAGCACAAAGCTAAATGTAGCCTTTGCACGGACATTAAAGCTACAGATTCCACCAAGAAAAAGGCAAGATCCAAAGACGTTTTCAATTGTAGACATTGTGGAAGATCTTCAGTGAGGGTCTATCTCTTTGGGGGCAAAGGGGAAGTAAAGCCCAACTAGGTAGGAAAGCAGGAAAGCCAGTGGGAAGCTTTTAGCCACAGTCCAGGTCCCAACAGCATGACAATAGCTTAAGTCCTGATAGCTAAATAGTAAGCCAGTGTATAGAATGAATCTGCACATAAATGAGGAAATAAGCCTCTATAAAGGCAAGGCCTGGAATGCATAGACAACATCTTGGCCAATGACAAGCCAGGGATAAAATCCCAGCCGCAGCATTAAAAAACTTGGATCCATACTCCCTACATCAATAGAACTCATACATTTCAAGATGAGCAAAAAAAGCTAAAAGAGTTCTCACTATAGAAAGCTACTTTGTAGATAAAGATGACAACAATGCTACCCTGGAAGAAAAAAACAGGGAAAAATTACCCACAGGGCATTCTCAAAAGAGTATATAAAAGTATATAAAAAGTATATAAAAGACTTTTAAAAAGAATTTAGGGGCAGCTAGGTGGCACAGTGGATAGAGTACCAGTCCTGGAGTCAGGAGGACCTGAGTTCAAATATGACCTCAGACACTTAATAATCGTCTAGCTGTGTGACCTTGGGCAAATCACTTGATCCTATTGCCTTTAATTAAAAAAAAGAATAAAGACAATCATGCAAACTTTCTAAAAGAAAAATAATTTAAAAATCAAAGAAGAGCAGAAGAAGAAAAAATAGAAAACAGCAAAACTTTAATAATGGGGGACCTCAACCTCCCTCTATCAGAACTAAATAAATCTAACCACAAAATAAATAAATAAGAAGGAAGTGAAGACGGTGAACAAAATCTTAGAAAATGTAGATATATTTGATAGACTTCTGGAGAAAACTTAATAGGCATAGAAAAGAATATACCTTTTACTCTGCAGTATATGGCACCCATACCAAAACTGACTAGGGCATACTGGGGCATAAAAACTTCATAATCAAATGCAGGAAGAGAGAAAAAATAAATGCATACTTCTCAGATCATGATGTAATAAAATCACATGTAATAAAGGGTAATGGAAAGATAGAGCAAAATTTATTTGGAAGTTAAATAACAAAATTTTAAATAATGAGTGGATCAAACAACAGAACTTAGAAATAATAATTATATTCAAGAACAAATTAAAATTTTCCAATTAAATACCAAATTAGAAATTCTGAAAATCAAAGGAGAGATTAATAAAATTGAAAGGAAAAAAAAAACTTTTGACTCTAATAAATAATAAATAAATAAAAGTGAGTTGGTTTTATGAAAAAGCCAATGAAATAGATAAACTTTTGCTCAATCTAATTAAAAAAACTTTACCAGAATCCAAAATGAAAAGGGTGACTGCCAATGAGGAGGAAATTAAAGAGATAATTCAGAGCTACTTTGTCAAACTGTATACCAATAAAATTGATAACCTGAGACAAATGGATGAATATTAAAAATATTTTACAAAAATATTTACAAAAAACCTGCCCAGATAAATAGAAAAAGAAAAAAACATACTTAACCCCATTTCAAAAGAATTGACAAAACCATCAATAAACACCCTAAGAAAATGTCTCCAGGTCCAGATGGATTTATAAGTGAATTCTACCAAACATTTAAGGAACAATTAATTCCTGTCAAATTCTTTTTATGAAACTAATATGGTGCTGATACCTAAACCAGGAAGAGCCAAAACTGACAAAGAAAATTATAGATTAACCTCCCTAATGAACATTGATGCAATAATCTTAAATGAAATTTTAGCAAAGAGATTACAGAAAGTTATTGCTAGGATAATATTCCATGATCATGTAGGATTTATGCCAAGTAGGCAGGAATTGAACAAGGTTCAATATTGGGAAAACACTCAACATAATGGAATATTTCAATAGCAAAACCAACAGAAATCATATGATTAGCTCAATAGATGCTGGAAAAGCCTTTGATAAAATACAGCATCCATTCCTATTAAAAACAATAGAAAGTATAGTAATAAATGGAGTTTTCCTTAAAATAATATGTAGTGTCTATCTAAAACCATGAACAAATATTATCTGTAATGGCGTTATAAACTAGGGGCATTTCTGATAATATCAGAGTCGAAACAAGGGTGCCCAGTATCACCATTACTATTCAATATAGTATTTGAATGTTAGCTTTAGTAATAAAAGAAGAAAAAGAAATTGAAGGAATCAGAATTGGCAGTGAGGAAGAAAAACTTTCACTCTTTGCAGATGATATGATAATATACTTAGTGAAGCAGAGTAAATCATCTAAAAACTGCTTGAAACAATTCATAAATTCAACAAAGGAGGATATAAAATCAAGTCATATAAATCATCAGCATTTCTATACATGAACAACAAAGCCCAAGAGCAAGAAATAGAAAGAAATTCCATTTAAAGTAACACAGACAACAATAAATACTTGGGAAGCTACCTCCTAAAGCAAACTCAGAAATGGTATGAACACTTACAAAGCACTTCTCACCCAAATAAAGTCAGATTTAAACAATTGGATAAATGTCAATTGTTCATCGTTAGGTCGAGCTAATATAATACAAATGACAATTCTACCAAAATTAAAATACTTATTCAATGCCATATCAATCAAACTTGAAATACTTTTTTTACCAACCTAGGAAAAATAATAACAAAATTCATCTGGACCAATAAAAAATTCAAGAATAGCAAGGGAATTGATTAAAAAAATACTGTCTGCTACAGGTTAAGAGTAACAGTGGATTAGGAGAAATAAATGACTTAACAGTGATCTACTGTTTGAAAAAACCAAAGATATGACCTTCTGGCATAAGAACTCACTATTTGACAAAAATTGTTGGGAAAACTGGAAAATAGAATGGCAAAAAAACTAGGCATAGACCCACATCTCACACCCTATACCAAAATAAGATCAAAATGGGTATAGGACAGGCATGGCTAGGTGGCATAGTAGATAAAGCACCGGCCCTGGAGTTAGGAGTACCTGGGTTCAAATCTGGTCTCAGATGCTTAATAATTACCTAGCTGTGTGGCCTTGGGCAAGCCACTTAACCCTGTCTGCCTTGCAAAAAAAAAAAAACCTAAAAACAGGTATAGGATTTAGACATAAAGTACAACACTATAGATAAATTAATAGACCAAGAAATACTCTGTCAGATCTATGGGAAGGGGAAAAATTTATGACCAAGCAAGAAATAGAGTCATTATAAATTGCAAAATGAATGATTTTGTCTATATTAAATTAAAAAGACTGCACTTATTAAATCAATATTGACAAAATTAGAAGGAAAACAGAAAGCTGGGAAGCAATCATCACAATTAGGAGTTCTGATAAAGGTCTCATTTCTAAAATACATAAAGAATTGCATCAAATTTATAAGGTTACAAGTCATTCTCCAATTGATAAATGGTCAAAGGATTTGATTAGACAGTTTTCAAATGAAGAAATTAAAGCTATATATAATCATTTGAAAAAATACTCCAAATCATTATTGATTAGAGAAATGCAAATTAAAAGAACTATGAGGTATCCCCTCACATCTATCAGATTGACTAAGAAAACAAAAAAGGGAAGATGATCAATGTTGGAGAGGTTGTGGATGGATTGGGACTTTAATACATTGATAGTGGAGTTGTGAATTGATCCAATTATTCTGGAGAGTGATATGGAACTAAGCCCAATGAGCAATAAAACTGATCATACCCCCTTTGACCCAGAGTTCCAATATTAGACCTATATCCAGGAGAAATCATTAAAAAAGAGAAAAGTCCCACATGTTCCAACATTCATAGCACTTTTTTGAAGTGACAAAGAATTGGAAATTGAGGGGATGTCCATCAACTGGGAAATGGTTCAAATTATGGTATATGAATGTTATGGAATAAGTATTGTTTTATAAGAAAGGATAAATAATAATGTAATGAGTTACAGGATATGATGCTGAATGAATGGAGCAGAATCAAGAGAACAATATACACCTTAACAGCATTGTGAGATGATCAGCCTTGATGAATGCAGCTCCTCTCAGCAACTCAGGGAGCTAGGACAACCTGATTAGACCAGCTATGGACAATTCTATCCCCATCCAGAGGAAGGAAAAACAAAACAAAACAAAACAAAAAGGAAAAAAACCCTTCAGAATCTTATTTACACTACATTAGTTTTTTAGAAAATTTCTCTTATTTCTTTCTTTCCTTTAACCTTAATTCCACATACTGCAAATGACAAATCTGGTAAACATGTTCAATAGCAAATGTGTGTATATACAATATTCACCTGACTATTCGCTACTGATTGGAAGAAGGGAAGGTGGAAGGAAATTATGTAAATTCAAAATTTACATATTCATATGAATGGAAGTTGAAAAACTTTCATAGCTTTATTTGGAAGAATAAGATATCAATTAAAAATAGAATGGGTAAAAATTTTTTTAGTTAAAAAAATAGTCTTTCTCCTTCCTTCTTTAATTGTGGATTTCTGGTAATTTTTAAAGATAATTTTATTCCTCCAAGAACCATTTGGATATTTATAACATTTACAGACCATACTAAACAATCAACTTAAAATTATCAAGTTATATTTGAGCAAACATTTAATTTCACCCTTAAAAGCTTCTAAACTTAATTTCAAGTACCACCTGGGGTTGCTGTGACAGCATCAGGTCAAATAAATTATCTGGCCATATATAACCTATAAGGTGGACATTCCTACCTCTGATCTAAATGGTTGCTCTTACCATCCAGGTAACTTAGTATATTCAGAAAAATCTCTTTGGACTATAAACTATCATAATATCTTAGGATATTTTTCTAAAAATATATTAATAGTAGAATTTTGTGACTGTCATCTTAAAAGCTGTTTTCAATCCCTTCACCCTAAAAAATTTGCTTCCTACTTACTGCCCCATCCTATTAGATCATCTATTCACAAGACTTATCATACTTCTAACTCAGCCCCAGCATGAAGGTAATTGATTATGATATCCCCTTCCTCTTTCTTTGGAATCTTCTGGGCTCCTTGGATAAAAGAAGAATCCAATTGAAACTGGCATTTAAAAGGAATGGAACTATATATATATATATATATATATATATATATATATATATATATATATATATATATTTATATTTTCCCTCTCACAGTTGCTTTTGACCTTCAAGAAAATGAAATGTGAATTCTTTGAAAATATTCCAGGGAGTCAGCTTAGAGCTCTTGCCTCTGGCTTCTAGCCACTGTTTGTGGGCACTTTGAACTTGGGGCTGCAATGAGGCTGTTTCTTCTGTGTTCTCTGAAAAGTGGACTGGACTGATTTTCAATAGATATTAACTTTCCTCTTCCCTCCTACTCCCTCCCGCATCTCCAGTGGAATTTGTGGTTACTGATAAACAGTTTGGCACAAACATCACTCCTTTTAGAGTGCATGAATATGATGGGAGGGTATCATACTTCTGAAAAGTGGTCAAGGATTTCCCCTGTTTAAGCTTGATTCTTATCTCACAGTTCTGGTCAACTCATATCTGTGAAATGTTTTCCAAAACCACTCTGGAGCCTACTCCATGCAATTACTGAGCACATCCACAGAACTGCAAATTTCTTCCATCATAAGATTCTTTTTATATTAACTAGCTTCCTTACCACCATCCCCCATATACTAATTTTTTTCTTTTTTCCCAAGTAATGTTGACCAAAAAAATAGGCACTGAAAAACATAATTTTAGTGACGTTGTTGTTCAGTCGTTTTTTAACAATGTCTGACTCCTTGTGACCCCATTTGGAATTTTCTTGTCAGAGATGCTGGAGTGGTTCACCATTCCTTTTCCAGTCCATTTTACAGATGAGAAAACTGAGACAAATGAAGTGCAATGACTTGCGCAGGTTGCACGGCTAGTAAGAGTCAATCTCTTGAACCTTAAGAAAGATTAATCTTCCTGACTCCAGGTCAGAATTCTTTGCACAATGGCAATGCCTTGCTGTCCTTTTAGTTATGATCTACCCAGAACGAGAACTTGATTGCTCATTTCATAGCCAAGGAAACTGAGGCTCCCAAGACAAAAGTCATTTGCACAAGACCTCACTTCTAATTGCTGGCAATGCCCTGAGACTTGCAACCAGATATCCAGACATCCTATCTTGTATTCTTTTTACTTTGCCCGTCTGTTCCTTTTCCTGCAGATCAGAGGAACTTCAGATGGTTCACTGAGACCAGGAAGCGACCTCACAGACCATTGAGGATCATAAAATTGTAAATTTAGTTCTGAAAAAGAACATAGAGTCTCTTGATTCCCAACCCTCTCATTTTACTAATTAGGAAATAAAGCCCAGGGGGATCAGAGGTCCAAAGAACCATAGACCTGGGGCAGATATTCTTAACCTTTTTTGTGCCATAGAACTTTATAAAGTCAATGTGATGAAGTCCATTGTTCCCTCCTCAAATTAAAATTTTAAAATGTATAAAAGCTATAGGATTGCAAAAGAAATCAGTTATATTTAAATACAGTTATCAAAGTATTAAAAACACAAACACACACAACACACACACATATACACATGTATACACACAACCACATACAAGTTCACAGATACCAGATTAAGAGCCTCTAATCTAAGAGAAGAAAAGTACTTTAAGGGCCATCTGATCTAAACCCTCTCGATTTATGGATGAGGACCTGAAACTCAGACAATTTAAGTGCCTTTCCCAAGGGTACACAGATAGTAAGAAGGAATTTTCCAGATTGTACAACTTTTTCTTCTCTTTTCCTAATAGTAAGAGAGTCTCAATGAATAAAAAGATAAAATCCACACCTAGGAGTCTGAAGAGCATCCAGTTGAGAAAACTCCCTCTGTTTACCTTCTCTACAATTTATAATCTTAAAGAACTACTTGGAAGGGCAATTAGATGGTTCAATGAACAGAGCACAGCCCTGGAGTCAGGAAGACCTAACTTGTGGTCTCAGATACATCACAGCAGTGATCCTGAGCAAGTCACTTAATCTTGATTGTTTCAATATTTTGTTTTTGCTTTGAGCAGGAAGAGGTTAAATGCCTAGCCCAGTGTCATCCACCCAGCATATCAGAGAATGGAATATGAACTCAGCTCTTCTGGGCTTTAAGATCAGTTATACCCTTTGCTATGCTGCCTCTCATCTGAAAAATCTTAATTGAACTTTTCAGGTTTGGTCAGTCACTCCTCTTCACTTGTCAGGATTATCTTTCAATGGAGAGACTGGACTGATACCCCAGACACTAACATCGGGTAAGTGTGTCTGTTGTTTTTCTTCTTAGATCTCATTTTAAAACTAGATTGAAACACAAAACCAAATGTTCGTGATAAGTTGAAGATGGTAGATGAAGGGTAAGATCTCACTTTGGGTTTTTTGCTTATTTATTTATTTTGTTTTGTTTTCATGCGTCTCAGAGAAAAATATTAGTTATTCATCACATATTGTTGGGGGCTTAATTTTTAAAGATAGGAGCCTAAACATAAAAAATAAAGCTGACCTCTGAAGGCTTCAGTGACAGCATGTCTGGTATTCTATCACTTTCTCTGAACTCTTCTAAAAAAAGAATCATTCCTCCTAGTCCAATAGGTGAGAGCCGCCAAGATGAAATTTCCAAGAACTTTGGTTTTAATGAAAACTTGGTGAAGAGACCTAGGTAATCACTTCTTTATCTTTATTTTGTCATCCATCGGGCCCTAGAGTTAGGGAATCCTGCCAATTGCTAAGAAGCTGCCTGGTAGGTTTTTATTGGGGAATTTGATTAAGTTAATGGCACCCCTCCACAAATTGCTTCTGCTCATTCATTTGAGGATGCTGGAGGGTACTTTGGGACGACTTAAGACATTTTTAAACCTATTGTTAGATAAACAGTGCCAGGCTCAAAATGCATTGTTTCAAGCAGTCATTTGGTAATATCATCAAAGCTGTATCTCCATAATGAGCCACTCTGAGGACTTCTAATGTTCCCACTTCTAGAAATATACAACTTTTTGTTAACCTCTGCAAAGGAGCATTTTGTCTGACACATCTCACCAGAAGGTCATATCTCAAGGAAATGTGGATACTGCCCTAAATTGGGGGTGAGTTTACAGGCAGGAGATGGACTGAATATTATCATTTTTCCCTTACTTGAGCCAAGAGAAGTAATTCGAGGAAGACAAGAAAAAAAGATACCCAAGTCCAATCCAACTGGGGTGAGGGGAATCAGGGCTCTTAGCCTTCTTATCATGGGCTGAATTTCTTTCTCTTGTTTCTTTCTCTCATTTCTTTTACATTGAATTTCCTCTGAATCAGCATATCATTTGCGATGGACACTAAATGTAGACATGACTAAGAGGAAAGTCATTTAGAGAGAGAGGTCATTGCCATTTGCCATCTCCACCTAGCTGCTGACACAGCAACTTTTCCATATGTTTTGGAGGAAATGGAGTGTGGTAAAATAACTGCTTCTGATCTCAAGACTGTCTACCCTAAATAGATATTTTTTTCAGGGAGGAGCAGGAGATGAGAGAAGGGATGAATAGTGGAATTACTTAGGTATTTGCTTTTGAAGCTTTCAGATGGAACATCATTTCTTGATGAATTTCTTTTATAGAATAAAAAATAAATTAAATTAAATGAGAATAAACAAATGAAATGTCATTATAGTATTCAGCTTTAAAAATGAAGCCAGTTATGTGTGTAATTAATAGTAGTTAAAAATGGAAATTTTTTTAAAAGTATTTATTTAGTTTGGTGAAATTCTACATCAAGGCAGATGAGAGGGCTGAAAAAATTTCTAAAGGTTTTTTATTTATAGAATTATAGAAACAGTTGAATTCATGAATACTTGGTTTGAATTCCAGAAGTAGTATATAATAACAAATAAAATTCTGGTCTTGGGACCAGAAGGTCCTGTGTTCAAATCTTCCATCAGATTCAAGCTGTGTTATTCTGGACAAGACCCTCAGTCACCCTGGGCTCTCAATTTTAATATGAAAAATTAGACTCGATAACCTTTTAAATTGACTCCAGATATAAATCTATGATTCTCCAAGCCAATCTTAGCTCCACCATTTATATCCTTTGTAATATAAGCAAAGCATAGTTATGTGACCTCTTAGTCTCTATAAAATGAGGCAATTGAATCAAATTTCAGTCTATAAATCTATCCTCTTATCTTTTCTCTCAATTTCTTCCTTAGCAAAAGGAAGGTGTTAGTCCTTTCCAGGTCACAGTCTGCTAATATTCATTATGTGAAGACACAATGAAAACAAAAATATGACATCATTGGAGTCAGACTATCACTTATCTCCATCCATTCCACTTCCTCACCTCAAACCTTGCCCAAGCCGACTGTAAGTTCCTTGAGAACATTCTTTCTCCCTCTCTTCCCATGACTAGTACAGTTCTTAAGAGATAATAGATGAAGCACTGAAAAATATGCAAAGAACATTATTGTGTTTCTTTCCCCATTTAACAATTGAGGAAATATATTTTGTGAAGTTGTGATTTACCACTCAGGATCACACAGCTTATACCTACTGAAGGAAGATTTTGAACTCAGGCAAATGGATGCCCTTGATTGACTGGTCTTTCTACACTGAAACCATGTCCACATTCTGCAAAAACTAATAAATATTCACCAAATTAAATTGCTAGATTGGAAGTTTTTCATGACTTCTTTAATTTGAGTAAATGCATTCTTTTGAATGTGGAATTATTTCCCTACTCTTTTTACTTGTCTTCTTTTCAAGTCTATCCCTATAGTGAAATCATTTCATTCTTCAATGAACTCTCTAACTCATCAAAAGCATTTATTAGGCAGACACTGTGTTTCCAGAACTACTTCAGCCTCTAGCGAGACCACCCTTGTCTATAAATCACAGTTTCTAACATGTGGAAGCAATCCCTCAGTTAACAGGTAATACTAGAATCGTTGAGCAATCTATTGAAAGGACCTTGGAAGAACAAAGGATCACAGGATTTCAAAGCTGGAAGGAACCTTAGAGATTATCCCATTCAACCCTTTCATTTTACATTAGGAAAAACGAAGGAGAAGCCTAGAAAAGTGAATTAATTTGCAATGAGTTAGCAGCAGAAATGCAACTCATGCTTAATTTACTTTCATCCCAAATTGCAGGTTGAAAGAGTACATTTAAACTTTTTTTTTATATTTTCCCTCTATCTCTATTATCTTCCACAGGCACATAATAGACATGTAATAAGTGCTCATTGATCTATTCATTCATCTACTGATTAATCAGAACAAAATGAAAATAGATAGGACATTTTGGTTTAAAATGTGCCACATAACTAATTCATTAATATTAGACTCTAATCAAATTATATACAATGCTATTCTGCTATATAATTTTAAGATATGTTGAGATCTAATCTATTAAAAAACTTCCTTTTGGATATCGTGGTTAGAGATCTACAGTGGTTGCTAAAGAAATCTATGGTTGATTCTGTGCAACTGATCATTTTTCAATAATGACTTGAATACATGTAACAATCAAATGTTCAACAAATATGAAGATGACATTAAGTTGGCAGGATTATTAACAAAATGCAAGACAGATGCACAAAGATCTTGGCAGACAAAAGATAAATCTCAAAAGAAACCCAAATTCAGTAGAGATAAATGAAAAGTCCTGTATTAGAGTGAAGATAATTGTGCATACTAAAGATAGTGAAGTATGACTAGACAAAAATTGTTTTGAAAAAGATCTCAGTATATGAGATAGCACTGAGATGTGGTTGCAAAAAAAAAAAAGATGATAGATTAAACTTCTTTACAAGGGAGTCTAGTTTCTAAGAAAAGGGAGGTGATAATGCAATATACGATTAGCCAGCTTCAGTCTCCCAGTGTTTTCATATCCCATAACTGGAAAAACTTCTTTCTTTGTAACTGTCTCTTGGCATCATTTGGTCCCTTCAATACACAGACATTTTCCACTAAGCTCCTTGAGAGAAGGTTCATTTTGATTTTTGTCTTTATATCTTTATTGCTTGGAATAGTGTCTGGCACATAATAGGATCACCATAAATGCTTGTTAATTAATTGATTCTCTTGCTATGTATTCTCTTCTCATGGAGGTTACCTTTTGAATCTTTTTCAGTCTTCCCTTCCTACAATGACCCCTAAGGACCATTTCCAAAAGCAAACAATATTAGAGGAAGGTACCCTTCCATGGACAAAGGGAAGTCAAGGAGAAGATATTGGACCTGGCTATTTAGGAAGATAAAAAGAAAGCTCAGAGAGAGAGAGAGGAGTAAATATTTTTAAGTACTTGAGTCTCTGCAACTCTGGGGGGAGCTCACAATTAAAGTTCAATATTTTCTTCTATCCTTACTTGATGTTATTTTATGAGAAGAGCTTGGGTTGTCCTCACTTTCAAGAAAGGAAAAGGAATGAAAATAGAATGTTTAAGCAATATTGTAGGATTATTACATTCGTTTTTGCCAAAGTTGTAGAATATATTACTAAATGCATTTAAGTCTACTTTCCAAACAGCCATGACCATGGCACAGCCTTATTCAAGAAGGTCCCAGGGATTTTTACTGATTTTAAAGAACAAACAGAGACTCCTTTAGAGTCTGATTCCATCCTATCCTTACAGATTGATTCCCTCTTATTCACTTTTCTATCCTCTTTGTTTCAATCAAACAAGAGAGTTTCTATTCCTTGAAATTTGGTAGTCCATCTTTTTCCTTTCCTCTTCAGAGCAATATGCAGACCTAGATTGACTTCCCTCTCCACCTCTCAGAGTTCTTTCCTTCTTTTGAGGCTCAAGTCAGATAATACCTCCTATGGAAAACCTTCCCTGATCTTCCTATTTGTCAGTGGTCATTCCCACTTATTATATTACATTCATTTTTTGATTTTTTTCTTATTTAAACCCCTAAAAAAAGTTGAATGTGAAAGTATAAATTCCTGGAGGCTAAGATATATTCCAGCCCATCTCCCTTAGTCATTCAAGCCTTAACACAGATCCTTAAATGAGATAGGCACTCAATGAATGCTTGGTGAACTGAATCAACTGTAATGGGAAGCAGGGATCAGGACCTATTAATACATTTTGGTCGGAAATAGCTATTGTTCAATTAATTTAATTATTCAGAAAACTCTTCATGTATAGAATTATAAGACTAGTGAAAGAGTACAATGCTGTGGTCATAGATTACTGGAATTTTAACAATCTGACAAAATCATTTATGATCTTTGCCTCGGAAAGGTAAAGGATAAGAGCCAGAGTAGGTGGGTGGGATTCGAAGTGGTTAAGCAGCCAGACCCAAGAATAGTTAACAATGAATCATTTTCTACTAGGAGAGGGGTCTCCAGGGGATGAGCCCAAGGATCTCTTCTTAGTCAGGGACTGGTCAACATGTTTATGTTGATTTGAATAAAGACACAAAAATGGGAAGTTCATTCACTTTGCAGGTGTAACTAATATTGGATGACAGCATTAGTATCCAAGGAAGTCATTCACTGTCTAGGACAGTGCTCTAAATCTAATATGATTGAATTTAATAGAAATCTCAAAGACTGAGAAATTGATTCCATATGATTGAATGTGGAATTTATAATAAGGTATTTGATTGGGAAGGTGTTTCATTTTAAATAGCTGCTCATTTTTTTTGTACTTATGGTTTTGCCTAACTCTTTTCATTGAAATGATAAGACTTAAAGCAAAGGGGCCAAACATGTACCTTACAATACTACTCAGTATGACTTGAACCAGATAAAATATAATTCCTATCTGATTTTAATGAGTTGGTGTATGAACAAATAAATATAGACATATAGATACAAATATATATTCTATAGGTGTGTATATGGATGTATGTGTATCTAGACATACACATATGTATATTTACATGCCCATGTACAGGTATGTGCATTTGATTTTCTAAGTCAATATACAACATGCAGGGATACCTATGTGTGGCTTGATGACCTGTGTTTCTATTTGAGTTTGACACAACTGAACTAAAGTTTCTTGGACTTAGTTTAAATATGTGCCTAACACCCTATTTGACTTTTACAGTTTGTTGGAAGGAAGCCTCTGAAATTATAAGCCAAGAACATAGGTTGGCAATGAGGAATTTCTTCAAATTAAGAAACTTTTTTAACCAGAAGTTCCATAGAGAGTTTGGCACACAGGAAGAAGTACAAAGCGGCAGAACTATTAAATCTTATACTTGGGTCAAAAATGTCAATTATATAAATGTAAGATATGAGTAGCACGATTTGATAACAGGTCATGTGAAACAAAAACCTTTTTTGCTTTGGTTTTGTTTCTTTGTTGATGTTGTTGTGTTTGTTTTTAAGATATTTCAAAAAATCAGAGCCAGTAATTGGCATAGTAATAATATGCTCAAGTTCTAAAGAAGCACATTTAGGTTTGAAGTAAGTAAACACTAGTTAATTATTTAAAGCAGTTTGGACATCGAATGAGTTGCCTTAAGTGGTAGTCTAAGCCCATGCTGCTCATTCCACTGGCCCATATCACCAGTAGAAGGACTTTATGGAAAGGCTTCCTAGTTGCAAATTAAGCAACCAACCAATAACCAAATATCCGGTGCCCTCAATGTACCAGGCATTGTAGATTTAGGAGATACAGCCACAAAGAAAAAAAAAAAAAAACAATCCTTCCTCTGCAATGTCTTGGGTCAGAGAAAAGGCCCTTTGAGAGTGAATTATTCTGACTCTACTTCCTGTATTTTTAGAGGTAGGGACTTTATGCATCACACACAGCTGTTTGATGCTTTGGCTTTAATTTCTAGGACTCATGAAATTCTTTCCAAAAAATAATAGAGTGTGCACACAGCTCTTTTCTATCATGTAGACCCAGGAGTTTTAGGATTTCTCCACATTATAAATCTAATATCAAAAAAATGTAGGACAGACAAAGCATCAGGTTTGAAAAGAGAATGGCATCACTGGCAGACCTGGGGAGATTATCTGCTCCTTGCAGAATTTCATTGAGCCAATGCTTTTCTAAGTCAGGGCACTCTAATATGATTCATCTTCTGTTATCCTCCCTGTGAGGTAAATGGAGCAGACATCATCTTCATTTCATCCTTTGACACTCTAGTCACTGCACACAGATCTGAATCACAAATTCTACTAGGGTAGGAAATATGACATACCTATCTATAGTTCAATATTTGGCAAAATTCCTTAGACATCCTAAGCCTTCGATAAATGTTTTTGTTTTTTGTCACTGAAAAGATGATGATAAGGAAAAAGAAATCATCAGTGGAGAATGGGAGGGCCTGGGATGCTACAGTTCATGGGGTCACAAAGAATCTGACAAACAGTGCATGTCTAATAAACACTACTTGTATGACTTTCAGTCCCAAACAGAATCCTTCAGATAAGTCAGTGGGTCATTTTCAGGCAATGGAGTACAGTAGCAAGATTTCTGGACCTGGAATCAGGACATTTGCCTCTGTCTATTAGACATTAAATCAGTAACTATGCTTTAGTATCAGATCACTTATTTTTAGGTTTTTGCAAGGGAAATGGAGTTAAGTGGCTTGCCCAAGGCCACATAGCTAGGTAATTACTGTGTCAGATGCCAGATTTGAACTCAGGTACTCCTGATTCCAGGATCGGTACTCTATCCACTGCACCACCTAGCCACCCCCAGTTAACCTTTTTTGATCCTCATTATACTCTCCTTGCTAAAATAAGTGTCCTGTTTATGTCAGAGAATTTAAAGCTAGATTTGACCTTATAAATCATCTAGTCTCCACCTCTCTTCCCCTATGTTGCAGATGAAGAAACTAAGGCAAAGGAAGATAAAAGTTGAACAAGGAAGGAAATAAAATGGGAAAGGAATAAGCAGGTACAAAGAGAACATCTTCCCCACTCATCCACAGTTTTTAATTTAATGTTATTCCCAACTTTTCACATGTCCAATCCCTTATAAAATTCTTTCATTTCTACCTTAACAACATCACATCCTCTATGTATGTCCTTCTCTTCAATCCCCAAATCACCACCTTAGTTCAGGCCCTCATTACCCTTCATCCAGGCTACTGTAATGACCTTCTGAGAGGTCACCTAAGCACAAGTTTCTCCCTCAATTCAGAGTCAGTTGTCAAAATGATTTTTTCTAAAGTATGGGTCTGACCACGTCAATAAGATTTAGTGGATCCCTAAAACCTACTTGATCAAATATAAATTCCTCAGTTGGACATTTAAAGCCTTAGGTCCTTTCTACCTCTCCAGTCTCCTAATATTTTATTAGTCTACAATTAAATGACCTTGCCCTTCTTGCAGTGCCTCAAACGGGATGCCTCTTCCTGTCTCAATACTATTGCACCAGCTACTTTTTCCTTCCCTGAAATGTTTTGTTTCCCTCTTAGCTTCTATGACTTTCTTCACCTCCAATTCCACCTCTCTATAGACAACTATTGCCTTCTTTCCAAAATGAAGGGCCTAAGGGAAATGATTGCTGAGAGCCTTCACTATTTTAAAATTCTGTGATATCTAGAATACTAGGTCTAGCGGGATCAAACACTATAGAAACTAATGCTTTCACTATAAATGAAATCAAGCTTTTTTCCATTATTTCCCTAATGTGCCCCAATTTCACTGGCACCTTCCCTTTTTTAAAAAAAAATGACAAAACGACTACATATGTTAATGCATACAGCATCATTATACATACATACATATACACATAAGCCTCATTGGGAAAGCAAATATTTTATCAACAAGACTTAAGTTCTAAACCACAGAAGAATGCCTATTATATAATCATAAATAATTCTCAGATACATTTATCCAGTCCTAACTTCTCTTCTGATCTCTAGTCTCATATCATTAGATGACTATCTGACATCTTAAACTTGACAGATACACAACAGAACTTATTGTCTTTTCCCCAAACCCTTTCTTCTTCCCAAAATGTCTATTACTGCCAAGGGCACTGTTATCCTCCCTGTCACTCAAGCTGCATCCAAGTATTTTTCTTGACCTCTTTTTCTCTCTTACTTCACCTCTCTCTTGTCAAGTCTTGTCATTTTTATATTGGTGATTCACACATAGTAAGCTGCTAATAAATGATTGTTTTGACTCTGATTCGGTTCCTTGTAACCACGTACTGGGCCCTTTGCAATAGCCTTCTAGTTAATTTTAAGTTTCTTCCTTTTCCACCCTTCCAGTTCATCCACCATTCGATCTGGTATAAAATTCTAATAAATGACTTTTGTATGGGTCAGCTAGATGGTAGAGTGGATAGAGCACTGGCCCTGGAGTCAAGAGGACCTGAGGCAAAATTTGGCCTCAATAATTACCTAGCTGTGTGACCTTGGGCAAGTCACTTTAACACCATTTCCTTGCCCAGAAAAATGACTGTTGAATTACTGACTGAATATTAAAAACTTTATCAAATACTCTCAAGAGTATTAAGTAATTCTAATTTTTAAGTCATAGAAATGCCTTATGGTATAATACATTTTTTCTTAGGAGGGATGGTAATAGCATAATGACTACGGATCATTTTTAAAGAATCAAATGAGTTATCAATTGGAGATTGGCTGAACAAGTTGTGGTATATGATAGCAATTGAATTCTGTTGCGTCATAAGAAATGATCAGGCTGATTTGGGAAAAAAAAACATGGTTTACATTAATTGATACATAGTGAAATGAGTAGAACCAGGGAAACATTGCATACAGTAATAGAAACATTTGCATAAAAATCAAATGTGAATGAAGCTCTGTTCAGAACTACAAAGATCCAAGACAATTGCAAAAGAAAAATTCTATCCAGAAAAGAATTTACGAAGCTTGAATACAGATCAAGTCATATTATTCTTCAGTTTATTTTTTCCTTTTGGTGTGTTTCTTCCATCACAACATGAGTAATATGAGAATATTGTTTACATGATCACACAAATATAACCTATAAGAAATTTGGGAACCCATTTTTGATATATCATATTTTTTCCAATTCCATGAAAAGAAAGATTTCAATATTAATTTTATAAGATGTTGAGTTTCAATTATTTCTTCCTGAGAATTTGATTTCTCTTTGGAAATAATTCCAAATAGCTGTCCAGAATGGTTGAATCAGTTCACAACTCCATTAACAATGCATTAGTATCCCAATTTTCCCACATCATCTCCAACATTTATCTTTTTTTCTGTAACATTAGCCAATCTGATAAATGTGAGGTAGTACCTCAAAGTTCTTTTGATTTGCATTTCTTTAATCAAGAGTGACTTAGAGCATTTATCATATGACTATAGGTAGTCATGTGATAATTTCCTCATCTGGAACTCAAAGAAAATTAAATGTTGTCTTTACATGTAATAGGAAAAAAATACTATTAAAATATGAGTTGAAACAAATCCTAATTTTCTAAATTCTATCGCTAATTTCTATATTTCTATTCTATATTAGCCTTTTTAAATGTTTTACATGATTCAGTAAATATTTATAATTTGTTATTACTAGTGAATTGGAAAGTGTTATATGTTAGAAAGATGACTTGTTCTGGAGTTAGAAGACCTGGGGTAAAAATTCTGATTCTGGTGCTACTTGCCCGCATTCCTCTTGGTAAATCTAGAATCCCTGGGTCTCACTTTATCATTTATAAAAATAGAGGGATTTGGACTAAATGGACTATAAGGTTCTTTCCAGGTCCAAAATAATACTACTATTAAATCTTTCTCTATGTCTATGTGTGTGTTTCTTATCTCCATTAGCTAGCCTGAAAGATGCTTAGGAACAAGAACCTTATTCCTTAATACAGTGTCTAGCATTGTGCTTATCACAAGTGAGTTATGTAATCATTTTTTTACTCATAAGGTTGATTTAGCTAAATACTCACCAAGACTGACCAGAGAATGATATAGGATATTACATCAAAGCCACTGTGTTATTTAAAACCTTATCCCAATATTCAAAGGTCCATTAACAATGGCTCAATGACACTTTGAATAACCAAGGGTATATGATTCATTTGTATGGTTTCCTCACACCACTGACTACCACCTCCCACATCTTGGTATTTGGTATCCTTAGTTGAAACTCAGTATTGAAATACTGTAATGATTCAATGATTTCATCAGTATTGGTTCTGATGATGTCAAGATCTGAGTTCTACTGTGATGGTCCAGTGAACTGAGAGTTGGGAGATTCTCTAGCAAAGAGAAATCTGATATATCCTCAATGATATATGTTGGAGCAAAAGGAAGTAGAGAGAAAAAATATTCTTTAAGGTGAAGCTGGATGTCACAATTTGCCCGGGATGGCACCACCAAAAGACAGTTAGACTAAAATTAAATACCCCACACATGCTAGTAATAATTAATCAAGGGGCAGCTAGGTGGTGTAGTGGATTAAAGCACCAGCCTTGGAGTCAGGAGTACCTGGGTTCAAATCCAGTCTCAGACACTTAATAATAACCTAGCTGTGTGGACTTGGGCAAGCCACTTAACCCCATTTGCCTTGCAAAAAAATAATTAATCAAGTCCCCCATAGACATGGATCTTCATGCAACAAAATAAAGGAAAAAAAGCAGGCCAGTGGCAGAGAGCAGTGACAAGACAGTCATAAAGGGAAAAGAAGTTTTTGATAGAGATAGAGGCAGGTGAATTTAGTTATAGCAATTTTAGCAAAGACCCAGGAAGGACACTGCAGATCAAAATGTTGGGGCCTCATCAGAAACAGAACACAGCAGAATTTGGAGGAGCTCATTAATTGGGACACCATCAGTTCTATAGTCAACAAAGTAGATTATATCCTATCCATAGCTAGTCATTTTACGCTATCCTTTTCCTTGTAAAGGGCAGGGCATCAAGAATCAGAATGACTTGATTTAAAATGCCATTTCAGCTACATCAGAATGGACATGTCACTTAATTTCTCAGAACTTCAGCTTCCTCATAGGAAAAAAGGAGATTGGATTTGATGACTTCCAGCTTACTTTTTCCCTCCATATTACTGATATTATGCTCCTTGTATCAGTTTGCCAGGAGGTTTAGACTCAATATTTTGAGGACTTTCCTTGCTGTCTTAATACTGAGAGAATACAAATGGAGCAAAATGGTTATTTAATGGGAGATCCTCATTGTGAACACATGACCGGGCCATCTTCATTTTTGCTCATACATTTCTCTAGTAATATTCACTTTTACATTTCTCTATAATTTTTTTATTTGAAATGATTTGATGTGAATGAAAAAAAAGTTATTATCCTGAAGTCAATTTGGTGATGAATTTCATTAAAACTGTTTCAATAACTGGCATTTCTAGGACTTTAGGTTTTGCAAAGCTCAGTATCTACATGAAGCCATTCAAGCTTAAAAACAACACAATGAGGAAGTTACTTTCGATAGTATCATTTCTATTTTAGAAAGTAGAATTCAGAGAGGTTAAATGACTTAAAATGGATGCACAGCAAGGGAAATGTGCCTTATTTGCCCAAGTTTTTTACTAACAATGAATCCACCATGCTAGACTGACTTTTATTATGGTGATAAATTATTTGTTTGTTCCTAGTTCAAATATTTTAAGTTATTTCCTACATCCTGTCTCAATACATATTCCAATCTATTCCATTCCATTCTGAGATAAGGAAGGAAAACATTTAGATCTAAAAGTCTAAGATAGGGTATTAAGGGAATGGAATGCTGAGTTCAGACCTAGAAGTATTAATAGTTTAAAAATAATGTAAATCTATTAATTAAAATATTAAAAAGAAGGAACATGTTTGTGAAGCATTGGGGCATCCTTGGGAATATAATATAGAGAATCATTTCAAGTCAATTGAGCAAAAATCTATTGAGAATTGATTATATACTAGGGAATGTGGACACAAAAAAAAATGTCCCTTGCCCTCTAGGAGCTTACATTCTAGTGATCTAAGGTAAATGCACTTTTGAAAAAATGATTCAGAAATAAAATTAGACTTTTACTGAAAACAGAGGTTCTTGAGCTAAATAAATTTGTGAGGTGAGGGGGGAGAGGAAGAGCCAAGAAAGAAAGAAAGAGAAAGAGAGAAAGGGAGAAAGAGAAAAAGAGAAAGGAAGAAAATAAACTTAGATAGATAGCAGACACACAGATAAACTATTTCAGGTGATATTGATTTTTTCCTTTGTATTGCTATCCTAATTTTATTTTGGACATTTATCAAGATTATTCATAAAATGAATTCAAAGGGTTTTTTTTTGTCGGTCTTTATAATGGATCCATGATGAAGAGAAAAAGGACTAAAAACTTCTAATTTAAAACTTCCTTTTAAACCTCCATTGCCACTTCTGTCAGAGCACTGCCTATTTGTTATATTATTTTTACATTTAGAATTATATTGAAAAAATGATGGGGCAATGGATATTTTGTCTGATTTAGAGTCCAGAGTCAATTTATCTAAGTCACATGTTTCTCATCTATGAAATGGGGACAATAGTAGTCCATCTCTTAAAAATTATTTTGAAAATCATAGATTCAAATTTGGAAAGAGATTTTAAAAGTCATATAATCTAACTCCTTCATTTTATAGGTGAGGAAACTGATTTCCAGAGAAATAACATGATTAATCTCCTGTCATTCAGGGAACAAATAGAAGACCATCCAGGGAAACTAAGGTTTTTTGACTTAAGGTTCAGTATTTCATTCAACTGCACTTACTTTCTCCCATTCAAATTAGATTTATATAAATAAAATGCTTTGCCACCCTCAAAATTCTGTACAAATATTGGAGATTATTATTTCCAGGAGGAATACTATAATTGGGAGGTACTTTCAGAGAGAATATAATAGACAAGAACACCAAACACACCCACAAAAGCTGGAACATGAAGTCCCTGGATTATTTTGGTGTTAATCAGGAATTGAAAGTAATTAAATTTTTGAATAAATTATAGGGGATATAGTCCATAAAAATTATATATTTGAAACCTACTATAACTTGCCTATTGCAAACTATAATATTAGACATTTTTTTAAAAAAATCAAACCATCTTAGTAATTACATAGCAATACACAACTGTGATTGACTCACAATAGAAGATAATCCATGAAAAATCAATTTCACTGAAATAGCATGTCTGACTAGGAAATAATATCTAAGTAGCATTTTAGTGCTTGGGGTAACCTTGAAAAATGGGACAAGCCCCAGGTGAGGTCTGTGACTACCCCCTAATATTAGCCTACTGATTTCTATTGTGCTAAGGTATTAGGTGTATAATTCTGAACTATGGCTTTCATTAGTTCTGAAGGTTTGTCTCAGGCTATTAGCATCATCTGAGTGTAGTGGTTCTTATGTAAATTATAGCCAAAGTAGAACCTAAAGTTACTCTGTAATCATTTCTCGATCTCCAGTAAGAAAGTACAGGAGAACATATGGCAGACATGGTTAACTGTACTTTATGCTAATCTCTGCATTCTGTTTGCCTCACCTAATTAACTCTGCGTTGTACACTAGACATAGCTCTCTAGCACAAAGCCTTTGGGGAGTCCTTTGCGTTCAGTTTTAAGTATCTCACAGAGGAGGAAAAGCAACAGATAGTCAAACATAGGGGAAATTTAGAAGGGAAAATGGAATTTCAGAGTGCTTTTGTTATTTTTGTTGTTATTCAGTTGTTTCAGTTGTGTCTAGTTCTCCATGACCCCATTTGGCATTTTCTTGGCAAAGATACTGGAGAGATTTGTCATTTCTTTCTCCAGTTCATTTTACAAATGAGAAAACAGGCAAATAAGGCTAAGTAACTTGCCCAGCTAGTAAGTGTCGGAGGCCAGATTAGAACTCAAGAAGATGAGTCTTTCTGACTCCAGTCCTAGTTTCCTATTTACTGCAGCACCACTCAACTGTGGTTGTTGAAGAGATATTAAAATCTTCTCTGTAATTAGGTTAATTGCAATAATTAAAAGTGATGGTTCAACTTTAGATTTAGCAGTCTTTTCTATGCACTTATATTTATTAAATATAACTTCTTTCAATGAACCTTTTTTGAAGGAGGGGGATGGGAAGAAGAGAGAAACCACCCCAACTAATAAAGTTTTAGACACATTTTTGCTTCCATTTTGATCCATACCTTGGCAAAGAGTTTAAGAAAGTCTTTGTGGGAAATAAAGCGATTCCTTTCATCTATGACAATTGGCAACTGATCTGCACTTACTGTCTTAGGGTAGTTTAAGGCAGAAGTGTCAAATAAACTCCTGAGTCATGTAGCTCACAAAACCAAATTAAAATGCAATTGGAAAATATTTGACAAAATAAATAAATAGACAATAAGACCAGATGACATTAATATGTTTTCTAAGTTAAGAGGCATCTGCTAGGATCCTTCTGTACAGTTAGAGGTCTCATTTCTATTTAAGTTCGATGCTACTGATCTAAGACACTAAAAGTTAAGGAAATTTACAGAAGGCTATGCAGTCAGGCTATGTCAGAGGTAGGGCCCTTTTGTAAATTTTATTTATTTATTTTTAATTTATGGAATAAAACATGCATTTCCATGACATGGTGGTATTTTTTTAAAAAGATGATTGCACATGAAACTTCAAATCTATTATGTACAAATTGCTATTCTTTTTAAATATATAATAAAGTTAATTGCAAATTTATTTTTCTTCCCTCCCTCATCCTAGAGATCATTAAACAACAATAAATACACATATGTAGACCTTAAACCCACAATTTAGTGACCCCGAAGGCAGACTTCTTTCCATTATTCCATAACAACTCACTCAATGTAATAAACAAAATAGAGATGTAAAAGTGTTCAATAAATGTTTATTGAATGAATAAATGAATTCTAGAATGAGTTCAAGGTACTACTTTCTGCACCAAGATAGTTTATTCCAATTCCTAAAAATAATTAGAATAGTAACTAGCCCTTATAAAATGTTTTAAGTATTAGAAGGCAAAATTTCTCAATACAATCCTATGAGGTATACAAATGAGGGAACTGAGGATCAAATGAGTTAAGTGACTTTTCAAGTCACCAGATTAGTAAATGTGTGAGGAAGAAATGGAATTCAAGTCTTCCTCACTCTATCCAACAGCCTCCTCACTATATCATCTCCCTGCCTCTAGAAATTCCAAAGGGTGAAAGTCAAGGGGATTTTAATGGTACCCATAGATATAACCACTGAATTGAATTTTTGAATACTTAAATATTAATTGATTGGATGGATCATATACATCATAAATCTTACAACATTATAAAAATGAGGCTGGCATTGTTTTCTATCACCTTTGTTTTTTAAAGAAACATGTAATTGTTTCCATCATTGTCCATAAGTTGTAGTACGAAACCCCATCAACCAATGGAACTCACCAACTTTTCTTTAACTTTATTGAACTTCTATACTGGGGTATTGAGAGCTTAAAGAATTTCTCCATGGTTAGATGTATGTAAAAGTCAGCACTTGAAGTCAGGTCTTCCTGACTCTTAAGATAACCAAACATTTCAATACCTGAAAAACAGGACATTAAGGAGAAAATGAGATACGGTGTTTTTCACAACTATGACTAGAGGGAAAATTCTTGACATCACAAGGGATAAAGGAAATCAAAAGGTAAAATTGGAAGTCTTACTACATTAAATAAATGGAAATATCTATATAAACAAAATCAATGAAAATAAAATTTGAATGAAAATAATAAAAGAATAATATTCTATCAAATATTTCTAAACCCAATGTCTAATCTACACAGGGAATTGACATAAATATTAACCAAGAATCCTAATTCAGTAGACCAGATATCAAAGAATGTGAACAGTTTTCAGAAAGAATCACACTTTCCATTGAACTTTAAGCACCAAAAGTAAGAGGAATGCAAATCTGAAGCAAACCAGATTTTAACTCACACCATGCAAACTGACAAAAATGAAAAGTAATAGAAGCAAAGTTGAAGAGGCTGAAAGAGGATAGGCACACTGAAACACTGTGGGTAGTGTTGTGATATTTCATTGGAGAATCATACAACAAAAAGTGAATAAATCATGGTACACTTCAAGAAATAGGATCCCAAGAAAGCACAAAACAGAACGAAGGTATCAATAAAATAAATTTATGACAAAATATAAATAGCAGTGCTCTTTAGACTGGCAAAGAACTATAAGCAAAGTGAGTACCCACTAACTGGAGAATGACTGAAAAAAATATTATATATGAATGAAATTAAATACATTGTAACACTGATCATTACAAGGGAGACAGTGTTGCACAGCAGATGGAAAGCTGACCTCAATATCAAGACAAAGAGTAATAAAGTCTTTAAATTCATCATCACCCTTAAAAGCAGACTGAAAAATTATTATGCCATGGTGATAATAAACAGTTCTCTTTAGCTCGAAAAATGTTAGAAATTCTTAGATGGGTTCACTAGACAATAAAGAAAGGAGCAACCAGCTCTTTTACTCAAATTGACACTGGTTTGTCCAATTACTACTCAGTTTTTCTTATAGCAAAGGAGAACTCACAACAAAAGTCCTCTGGTTGGATTCTGAATAATGGAAAAAACCCTCACTCAACAGAATGTAAATTTTTTGATAGTTCCTACATCTTATTCTTCCCAGTATTAGATGACATTATTACATGTATTTTCAGCCTACTAGAGAATAAACTTCATCAGGGTAAGGACTATGACTTATTTATCTTTGCTTCTTCCACAGCACAATACCATAACAATGACAACCGTAAAATATCCTAGCATGCATTGAGATTTACTAGATTCTTTTCTGATAACCCTGTAATTCAGGGTTATTGTTGTTCAGCCATTTTTCATTTGTTTCTGACTCTTCATGATGTCATTTTGGAATCTTCTTGGTAAAGATACTGGATTGTTTTGCTATTTCCTTCACCATCTCATTTTACAGATGAGGAAACTGAGGCCTACAGCTAGGAGGATGCATAAATGATTTTCCCTCCATTTTAATGTGGAAACTGAGTGTATAAGCATTAAAGGTTACCTCCAGTGTTCCTTTCCAGAAAGATTTCTCTTGTCCTTTACCGCTAGCTTGTACAACCCTATGTTCCAGCCAAATAAGACTAAATTATATTCCCCATATACATCCCATCATCTCTTGCTTTTTCCCTTGTATATAATGCCCTCATGTTTCACTTGTACCTAATAGAATTTTTATCTCATGATTCTCTAACCCAAAAATATGCTTTATTTTCTCTGAATATATATAGTCTGTATTCTCTTCTTTGGGCATTTTGTATCATCTCAATAGAATGTCAGTTTCTTGAGGGCAGAGATCATTCTGTTTTTTGTCTCTGTCTCCCCCATCCCCATAATTTAGTGGTTGCATATTAAATCTTTATTTAATTACATGGGATTAACCTGATCCTCTCTGGAAAAATAAAAGTTAAATAACAACTCATATATCCATAGATCTTGATCACCACTAAGGAATTCTGAAGAAGAATGAGACTAAAAGACATTGTACAGGAATTGTGTGGTAGTCAAAAAAGATGGACTGGTCATGTAACAAGAGTGAAGGAAGACAGAGCTAGGGTGCCCCATTGCTTTGTTAGTAGTGGAAGAAGACAAAGAAGAAGGTCTTTCTCATGGGGATAGAGTGAATGGAATGAACTTTTGGGTGCATAGAAACAAGATTCATAGAAGATGAAAAACTATGAATGGGCTGTAATCTTCTTTGGAGAGAGCTCCCAAATCAACGAAATCACAGGCTCATTGAAATATTTGATAATTTTGCATTTTTAAATCACTTTCCTTACAACAGTGTGCTAAGTTTTGTAAGTAAGATTGTTTCAACTTTGAAAGTAGGTAAATTAACTGGAGCCACTCGGTAGCATAGTGGCTAGAGCGCTAGAGTTAGGAATACCCCAATTCTAATCTGGTCTCAGACTCTTATTGGTTGCCTGAACCTTAACATTTCACTCCACCTCCATTGGGGTCACAAAGATTCAGACACAACAGAAATATTGAACTACCAATAGTTAAGTGACTTACCTGAAGCAACTCATCTCCAGTATATTAAAATAAAAAGTATTTAAAGTCTTATCTCTCTAAAACCCAAGTCCAGGACTCCTTTCCCTATGATAGTACTATACTATACTTTAAAGAATATAACTACTATCAAGAAATATCCAATACAGGGCTTAAACTAATAAGCATTAAATTGATTTGGAAAAAAAATAATCAAATTAATGAAAAACAAAGGAAAATCACAATTAATCTTTACTATGTTTTAGACATTGTGCTAGACATTAGGGATGAAAGTTTAGAAGTTAAATAGTTCTTGACTACAAAGTATTTTCTAATAGAACAAAGCAAAGCCTGATACAGAAGAGCAATGCAAGAAATGAGAGATTTGTTCTGGGGAATCTAAAGGATGATGTGTTGATCAATAGGATAATCAATTACTCTCCCCAATATTATCACTCAAATGGGATAATATTTTTAAGTGTTTAACCCAGTTCTGTTTTATAGTAGTCGCTCAATAAATATTTGTTCCTTTTCTCCTTCCCTGCTCCCCTATTCCCAAAAATCAATAGTCTTATTGATTTGGTTATTTTGTCCAGAAGAAATGATGGAAAGCAGATGAGAGTAGGGTGCAAGTATGAAGCTCCATGTGTCCAGAAAAATGGAAAGATAGTCTGGGTAGATGGCTCGATAGGATACGAAGTTTGTTCTGAGCTGAGGCTTCCTAGATATATTTGAACTGATTCATTTGCACTCACTTACCAAGGAAAAAAGATCTCAGTCCTGGTACAGAAAGTACAAAGCTGAGATTAACAGGACCTGAAGAAAGGTTCTTCTGGATGTTCAGATTAGAAGATGCTCTCCTAAATGGGAGAAATGAAAGGAAGATGGCAAAATGAATAGGGGCAGGGGAGAGATGGTCACAGGAAGGAAGGAAGGAAAAAGAAAGGAAGGAAGAATGGAAGCAAGGAAGTAAAAGCAATGTGGTGCATTGGTAAACTTGGAACCCTGAAAATTGTGTTAAAAATGAGAACATTTTGCTTCAAAATTACATGGCCTCAAGTAAATCATGTGTTTAGACAATCAGTTCATTTGTTAATTATAATAATCTGACTATATCACCCCAAAAGTGACTTGGGGAGGGGTATCATACATTAATAGCTTGATTTAGAGTCAGGAAGATCTGAGTTCAAATACACTTGTAGGACACTTATTAAATGTATGACCCTGGGTAACTCATTTAACATGTTTTGGTCTTAATTTCTTCATATGTAAAATGGAAATAACAAATTTATCTAATTTGTGGCTTTTAAAAGGATCAAAAGAGATACCACAAGTAATACATTCTACAAATATTAAAGTATACAATAATAAATAATAAATAATTATTGTTATTATTCAGATGTCCTATTTTGTTCTATATTAAAAGTCCTAAGAAAGGAAAAAAGCTCCTTCCCTATTTCCTAAATGCAGGAAATTATATTGGAAATGTTGAACCAGGTACCAGGAGAGCTGACTTCTAATCCCACCTCAACCACTGACTTCCTAGGATGTTCCTTAACCTCTTCTTTATTTCTTTGATAGGACAAGTAGAGATATTACTATCTGCCCTGCCTAACTCACATAGTCATGAGGACTATCCTCTTCAGATGCTGCCCCTACAGTGGGGATTTTTGTCAATTGTTTTCTTCTTATCAAAATCTTTGTGGAACATGTGAGGTTCCTAAAAGGTAATTCTCTCTTGTAATGAGAGCTTATGCTTTTGATTAACACATGAACTCTGATTATCTATACTTTACCATTCAAAGGTAACCTCTTTGTTTTTTGAGGATTTATGGATAATCATAGCTTAACTCAAAGGATTAACTTCAACCACTGTGGCAGGGCATTATGAGAGGTATTTTCACACTAGGTTGGCAACATCTTACTTTGCCATGGACCATTTAGAATCATAAAATTACAGAATTTTTTGTCTAGATTTAGAAAGTATGCTCCACCCTCCATCCCACTCAAATCCTCACTATGACTTAGGTTACAAGTAATTTATCCAGCCCCCTGTTGAAAACCATCAACAAAGACAAATCAACTCCCTCAACACATCCTTCTACATAGCTGGAAGTATTAGGATCTTTTTCCTTGACATAAAACTTAAATTTACTTCTTGGTCACTTTCATCTACTTTTTCCTGGTTCTGCCTTCTAGGATCCAGCAAGAATTAGCTATTATTTTGCTGTTGTCAAAGTTCTTTACCTATATCTAATCCCATTTCCATATGGAAGCCTTTCAAATATTTTAAGATAATTATCATGATCCACCCACCTCTAATCTATTCTTCTCTAAATAAATTAAAAATTCTTTAATTAGAATGTATTAAGTATATATTAGGTGTCAGACACTCTGTGAAATGCTAGGGCTACAAAGAAAGGCAAAAGATTGTCCCTGATTTCAAGGAGTTCACAGTCTAATTGGGGGGAAGAATCCAAAATCTCCTTTACAGAATTTTTACATGATAAGAATTAAAAACCTTTCACTACCCTAGTTGCTTCCTCTGGGTATTCTCAATTTCATCAGTTAGTTTTCTAAACTGTGGCACTTAGATATGAATAAATTAAGCCAAAGTTTATGTGATAGAAGAGTGGGACATGCCTAAATTATGTAAAAAGTGCCATTTACATGAGAGATACTAGGGAAACAGCTTCTGGGAGACATGCGAACTAAAGCATATCTAGATATTCTGTAGTGACCTACCAAGTGTGTGCGTTATTTGGGGCTAGTAGTTGGAGCAGTTGACTGAGAACATTCTTTTTCTTTCACTCACATTAGTTGATAGTGAAGGAATCCATCATTCATAGCTTTAGACCAGGGAACTCCAAGAAATGAGTCTAAGATTTGGGTCATGTTTTGTTCATATTCTTCCTATGTGAAGGGAATAGAGTCACTGATCCAGGAGTCTAAAGGATCTAGGAGACCCAGAATAAGATCTGAATTTTACAGTCTGTCCCAGTGGGTCTAGGGTTATGGAGGGACTAAGTTAAGAAACCAGCCTAATCTCCTTCCTGTCCTCAAAGAATGATGGTAGAGGGCTATTTTTACCACAGTTATTGTGGGAAATGTTTGTGTTTATTTTTGCTATCCCTTTGAAATTAATAATCTTTTGTAACAATGGAATTGGATGCTCGTCATTGGCCCCTAAAATATGGGAAAAAAAACATGACAGAAAAGGGATACCTCAAATGTCCAAATATCTCTAGAATGCTAGAGAATCCCATTGGAAGTAGTAAAATTATAATATCTATGACCCTCAGAGAGTGGGGCCAAAGAAAATCATATGACATAATTCCTTCCTTGTCTCTAGAAGCTGTCTTCTTATTATATGACCAACTCATAATACCTTGGTTTTGTCTATCATATCACTCTGTTGACAAGATTATGCTTGTAGTCTACTCAAAGTCCCGTTTTTTTTTCAAACAACCTGTCTGCCTTCAATGTGTGAAGTATTTATTTTAATTCATGTGGAGCTTTAGATCTATTCTTGTTAGATTTTATTTTATGATAAATGGCTCAGTGTTCTAGCTTATCAATATCTTGGGGGGATTTTTACTTTTCCAATTTCTGTCATTTTCAAATTTAAGACATTCCATCTCTGTCTTCATCTAAGTTATTGATAATGAGAAACAGCACAGATTTGAGCACAAATCCCTGGGCCCCACCACTAGGACCCTCCTTCCAAGTTGATCTTGGATTACTAAGGAATATTTTTTGTTTTGGGATGTTTAAGGAGTTCCAAAAACAGGTGAGAGTACCAAATATTAACCCACATCATGTCACCATTACCATAAGAAGAATGGCATTATTTTTTCCTCGCCCTAACTATCCATAAAGTATATCTCAGTAATGGTGAACTCTTCACTAGATCCCCATTTTTGATAATCTCAATACACATGAGCACTGAGACTCTTATACATAGCAAAAGCATACAAGCTATGGAAATCAGGTTCATGTATTTGGGTCCCAAGAATAGGGAGAATTGGGAAGGATTCTTGTATAGGTTTTGAACATTAGTTCCCACAGCTATCTCTCCAGAACTTTAATTTAGGCCCCTTTCCTGTTTACATCACAGAGAAGTTCACAGACTTTCAAAAGTGACTTGGGGAAAACAGCTGTTCCCTCTTTGCTATTTGAGGCTTCACATCCACATCCAGGAACATAAACTGCTTTTTTTCTTCTTCAGGGTAGCAATTAGAAAAGGACTAATACAAGGACATCTGTGTCCTAGGTTTGACCTATCCTTGGATTTTAAGACCAGCTTCACATCAACATCTATTTTCTGTATTCTTCCTTAAAAAAAAGTTGTCATATAGAAATCAGAACATAAGAAAACCTATAAAAATCTACAAGTCAAAGCATATTGTTTACTCAATAACCCAGGTTTATATCTGTATATTTGAGTTGGATATATTTGTTTTCTTCCAGAGTTGATGCCACCCCTGCAAGGGGTTGTAATTTAATTAAATACTGCTTCCTTTGTTTTCTTCTCCAGGTTTACTTCCCAAGCTGTGGAAAGGCCTGTCCACAGTTAGGCCATGATCCACTTTTATCCCTCTCATTTATAATCGGAGAAAGAATGAAAACACTGGATACCTCCCAGTGTGCCGCTGACAACCGTAGATGAATAACAACTAATACTTTGTTATTATCTAGCCTAGAGAGGTTTGGGGGATAACCAGTTATTGACCTCTCTAAGTAAACATATTGAAGAATCTGGTGGTTGTGGGGAACTCAAATGAGACTCAGCAGGAACTCTTTCGAGACTATACCAAGCACTTGTTCTTGATGATTATATGTGGACTCATTTCTCTCATAATATTTCTTATATTTCACCTAAATTGTTGAGCAGGTGCTTGGATCTGGAGAGTTATGTACTTTTTATGTTCAAATCCAGGGATTTTTAGGTTGGAAGCTGTCTGGGCCTCTTCTCGCTAGCTAAGACTATCAGGAATAAAAAGACCCTTATTCACACCTAAGCCTGTCTTTTTATTATTCTTTGCTTCCCTAGCACCTAATATAGGGCCATGCTCATACTGGTTAGTTTATAAAAGCTTGAAAAAAATAAATTACAGTCATATACACTTATATTGTACTTTAATGCCAGCAGAGTACTTTATGTCTATTTTGTCATATGACCCTTACACAACCCTGAGAGAAAGGTACAATTTTGATATCAATTCTATTGACCAGATTTCATTGTGGTAAGTTAGTGCTGTCAAACTCAAATGGAAATAGGAACCATTAGTCTGTTCATAGTCTGCTTAAGGACTTGGTCTTAAAATGTAATGTTATCTATGTATTTTTAATTATTTAAAAATACTTTGCATTTATTTTTAATTTCATTCTCTTGTTATTCTGGAATGTCTGAAAATTTATATCAGTGGAGCTAAATAATTATCTGTTATTATTGTTGTCAAATAATTTTAGTGATGTCCAACTTGGCGTGACCCCATTTTGGATTTTTCTTGGCATAAATATTTGGGTTTGTAATTTCCTTGTCCCACTCTGTTTACAAATGATTTAAATGGTGTTATTTTCCCAGGGTCACATAGCTAGTAAGTACCTAAGGTCAAAATTGAACCCAGGTTTTTCTGACTCTGAGCCCCAAGATCTATCCACTGAACTACATAACCAACTCAATAATTATTATTTTTCTGATATGCTTACAGACTTATCCAGGATTGCAAAGACCATATATAGTAGAGGTGAGCCTTGAACTCAGGTCTTCCTCACTCTATGGGGAGCTCTCTATATTCAACCGCAATGGCCTCCAATATTCATTTTACAAATGAGGACCTGAGGTTGGTGAGATTAGAGTGATTTTCAAGGGATCTATCTATCTATAAGCATCCCAAGCTCAACATGTCCAAAGAGGAACACATCATCTACTCATAGATACATACTTCTGATCGCTAACCCTTCCAGGCACTCATTTGCCACCGTGATGTAGTCTTTAAGTCCTAACTTGCCTTCACTGCCTTATTGAATCACTTGTTTTTCTGTTCCATCTGACCTGTATCTCCTGTATCAATCTTCTAAGTATAACCTAAAATTGAAGTTTCCTTGTCTCACCTAGATTATTAAAATAACCCTTAATTGTTCTCCTTGACTCGAGTCTCTCCTACCTCCAATCATTTCTCTTCACAATTCCCAAAGTGATTTTTATAATTCACCAATCTGGTTACATCACTCCAATACTTCAGAAATTTAAAAAGTACTCTTTTAGTTCTATGAGTAAAGATAAAATCTTCGGTTGACCAATTAAAGTCTATCGCAATTTAATTTTTGCTTTTCCAGGTTTATTACACATAATTTCTCTTTATACACATTAAAGTCCAGTCAAATCAGAATTCTTACTCTTTCTTACACAGATCATACCAGTTGCTTTCTCTGTGTCTTTACCTGCTGCTCCTTCTTCAGTTTAGTGTCTCATTAAATTGAGTTCTGAGTCTGAAGACAATAATACCTGAGTTGAAATTCAGCCTAAACCTACCCCTTCCAAGATTTCTTGTGAGTATTAAAATGAAATAATATTTATCAAGCAATTAAAACTAAAAAATAAAATCAGGCATCATAAATTCCAATTTCCTTATCTCCTATGTCTCTTAGAATCCCTAGCTCCCTTCAAAATGTATCAGCTACGTAAATTCTATCTAGATTCCCTTATATCATGTAGGACCTCCACAAAAATAAAAAAAAATCCCGTCTGGCATTTTCTTTGTATAATCTTATATTAATTGTATGTGAATGTATTCTTTTCTGCATCTAGGTGAGCTGCTTGAAAAGAGAAACTACTTCATATTTGTCCTTGTATGCATACTGCCTATCATAATGGTACCTGATACAAAGTAGACACTTAATAAATCTTATTGACCAGTTGAGGTTCATATATTTATTGTTGTGAAACAGGGGTTTGGAAAATGTTGACCTTTGAAAGATCTGATAACAATATGTTTCTAACAGAGGCATAATATTAGAATAATTTATATATATATATATATATATATACGTACAAGTATGTACATATTTAATATATATTATATTGCATGTGTATATTATCCTTATATTATCAGTGATATCTACATATAAAATATAATATAATATATATGAATATATAAATATATCTATTCTGCCTGCATATAATATATCATCTATATCCTATATTACCTTTATTTTATATGGATATAGTGACAGAGAAAAATATGCATCTATATAGCTCCAACTATTTACATATAGATTTTTATATATGTATATGTGTGTATGTATGTATGTATGTATGTATGCATGTATCCACATCTATAGCTATCTAAATGCATCTATCTATGGAATACCAGTATCAATATTGTCAAATAGTTGGGCTCCCAGATTTCACAGTTGTTACTCTCACCCAGAACAGATTCTTCTCTTTTCTAAGGGTATGATTCATCCAAACTCAAGCCTGTGCTCCCACCTACTAGTCCAGACCTCTTTAGATCCGTTTGGCCACGTCGCTCAGGTCTCTACCAAAACTCTCATTGTTCTAGCAAACAATTTCATTTTAGATAGATAAAAGGAGTAGAACAGTGTAAAAACAGACATATGTGCCCCAGAAGCTGAACCATCTCAATTGGTCACACTCTCCCCAATAAGTTGGAGACCTTGCTTCCTGGCTCATACTAAAGGATTAGAGAAACAGTTTCTGTACTTAATGGCAAACCCCAAATCCCATTGACTAGGGCGAGGAGTTCAGTCATCCAGTAAAGTTAACACTACCTAGGAGCTGGAATTCTACTTAGCTCCAATTGAAATAGAATGTGTCAACACAATACAGAAGGAACTATCCACAACCCATCTCTGACTTTGGGGAAAAGAGCAAGTGGTTCCTTCTCTGCATTCCATCTCCATCTGTCTGATCTTTGACCTTCCAAATTCTATGCCCGTCAGGGTCCTTACATCATTCTGCCTTGAATCCTAGTAAATCACTATTCAAATATGCCTGGTCTCTAAAAAGCCTAATGAAAGAGGTAGTCCATGAATAAAATCCCACAAATCTTCAACATCCTCAACTGATACCTATTCCTTCTTATATATGATCTTTCCTGTGTCTCTATATATACTCAATATGGAGGGGGAAAGTCAGTTTCCATTGAAATATCCAGACATTCTAGGTAGATTTGTTTTGGTGAGCATAATTCTCTGCAAAAGTACCTAGCCTTTCGTTTCATTTGGCATAGAAGACATTATCCCTTTCATGCATTTTACTGTGCATAAATACACATATTGACCAAAGTCATAGAATTAAAGACATGCAATGTTGAATGGCCTCATAGTTGACATGGTGGCAGTAAGGGAATAAGAAGACCCTGGTTCCCTCCACTTTGGGCAAAGAATGTAGTTAATTTTATCATTAAATGCTGCCATTGGGAGGAATGAGTTCCTTTGAAATATAATAGCTGTAGATCTCATCTCACTGTACCTTTTTCTTTCCTTTTTGTGTGTAAGGGAGTGAGTGTTTCAGATTAGCTCATTTTAATTAGGATTTAGTTTAATTGAGTATGGACAGGATTAAAGCCTATCTTGGAAGGAAAAAAAAAAAAGAAAATTCTTTGTCAATAGCCGAATATTTTTCACAGAGAATTCTGTTCCGCATGTTAATAGGGAGAAGGGGATTGTTTGTGAGCACCAGGAGCAGGAACAGATGTGCTTTTCAAGGTTGCTGCTCTCCTAAACTCTTCAAATAAAAGTTGAACATTCATACGAATCTCATTAACTGTAAATATGCTTGTTTTAAATAAACTTTCATCCATTACCTTGAAGTTGAAGAAAACCTTTAAGATCAGTTTAATATAACCCCAATTTGAGGAACTTAGTTTAAAAAAGAAAAAAGAGCATTTCAAAAAATAAAAGTAGCAAAAGAAGCAACTTTTTTAATTGGAGCCTCCAAAATGCCTGGGCCTTTTTGCAGTCTATTATTGGACACATTAGCTTTGAAAGTCAACATGTGTGGGGCTGTAAGTGTAAGATTTACTGCTTGTTTCTTTTTTCCCTATATTTTTATTACCTTGTTTGTTTTATTCCAATGACACCATGACATATCATTGTGATCAGTATTTGTGAGCTGAAACGCATGTGTATCACAGATTCTGACAGTAAATAATTAAAGTATTTAAATAAACTTGTGTAACTACCACATTTCTGTGGTTGAACAAATTTGTCGAGCAAGGTTTTATCCTGATATATAATTATAACTGCCAGGGCCTAGCATGATCCTCACTGAGTCGGATTTAATTTACACATTAAGCAGCCATCTGTAGGACTTCTTATAGTTCTCTATCTGTTGTGAAACATCGTATATAGGGATTCAAAAATTACATTGGTCAATGGGGTTACAATTTTGTTTTTCTTTAACACCATAGTTTCAGACATTTTACTGAGAGGAAATCGGTCTAGACTTTTATTTCTCTCCTTTATTGTAGGTTTAGTGTTTGTAAATTGTCATACTGTTGTTGAAGGTACTCTCTTCTTGGAGTAAGAAAAAAACTGGGTTCCAATATAGCCTCTGATAGTTAATATCTTTCTGACCTCAGTCAAGTTAATGAGGATCACAGAATCATGGTATTAGAACTAAAGGACCCCCAGAGGCCAGCTAGTACAGTTTGTCATATTATAAACAAGGAAATTAGGCTTAGGAGAAATTATGGTGCAGTAGAAAAAACCCAAACTCTGGAATCAGAGGACCAGGGTTCATCTAGTCCTCTTGGCTTACTAATTGTGAATCTTTGGGGGGGGAGTCAGTTAAACTCTCTAGTCTCCTTTTCTCCATCTGTAAAATAATTGGACTGAACTATTTTGACCATTTAAGAAGATGGGTCTCATTGGAAAAGACCTTAAGGATGGGGAAGACTGAAACAAAAAGAATAGGGTAGGGCAGAGGACAAGATGGATAAATTGGAAACAATGACCGTGAGATACTAGAGGACAGAAGGACCTGGCTGTCATACTTCATGGGGTCATGAAGAATTGGGCACAATTGAAAAGTGAGCAACAAGAATCAGGTGACTTATGGGTATCATTCCAGCACTGAACTGATGCTTCCATGATGCTCTAATTTGCCTAAGATTGCACAGGAAGATGTCTTCAGAGGTCAGAGGTAGGACTGAAACCTAGTTCCTCTGATTAAAGAGCAAATTCTTAAACTCTATTTACCACAAATGGAGAACTCCCTAAAACTTATTAACGAAAACAGCAGTTAGGTTTATATCCATATTCCTGGAGCTCCAAGTTAACATTCAATCAGCAATAAGATTGAGATTACTCCATGTAGCATGCTGTAAGTAAGTGCTAGAGAGAACAATAAAAAACCCATAAATACCATCTCAAGAACCTTGCTTTCTAATGAGAGAGAACAATGCATAAGAGACTTTAAAAAATGGAAGGAGGGGTGTGAGTCAGTATGTCATTCTTTTTGGTTAAATGGAGTTTTCATAGAGGGATTTCCTAATTAATGGAAGGGGTTCCTGAAATGGCATCACAAGTTCTTCACATATTCATGTGATTTATGTGTCTAATGAATCAGAAAACTATATTTTTTCATCTTTAAATTTATAATGATTGGTAAAATGCAATCATTTATCTTCCTACTTGTTAAACATTATTAGCCTTTTGTTAAATAACTAATCAGACTCGAGTTCTTATTTCAGAGTCAGGGTGCTATCATCATATTCAGAAAAGATGAATTTCTTACACAGTTTGGGTGAAGGCTCAAATAGTACCATAAAGTCTTATGGGGTTAGTTTAAAAGAAAGGAAAAAAAAGGAACTGTACTTGCCCTATTTCTATACAAGGGTGAATTGATACATCAATGATTTTAGTGTCCTGGCAGAAAAATTATTAGGAGGGACAAAGGTATTTCCAGCCCTACACTGCTACTGTGCTAGTGCCCTGGTTAATATATAAGCAGCATTCACACAAAAGCTATTTGAAATCAGAAGCAACTTGGTTTCATTTTTAGCCCTGGCACATTTGTCAGACTGTGCTTCTACTTTGTGTAGTTGAGATAAACAGGCTCAAAAATGATCAGAGTCACTTAAATGCCATTGATTTGGAGTGTTCCTATAAAGCAAAGCCTTCACACTCAACGGTGAACGCTTCCTGATTGAGAAGCCCATGGCTAAGCTAGAAAGATACAACCTGCAACTTATTCGTTCTCACTTTATTGATGACATTAGAGTGCATTTAAAAAAAATACAACAAAACAAAATAAAACAACCACCAAAGAAAGAGAGGAAGAAAGAAACAGGAGTGATCAGGTAGAAGCCTCTAATAGCATCATCCAGAACTAATGGCATAAGTTGTTTCATTGAGAGGTACAATAATAGGGTTCTGAGATCTCACTACAGGGGATTTTCAATTTATACTGAAAACCATAATGTTCCTTCCTATGAATCATTTTTCATTAAGTGTAACACTCAAAATACTCCTATAAAGAAGAGAAGGGCTATAGCCGAGAAAAAAAGCCAGCAAAAGAGTTTACTCTGAGAAACTCTTGGATGAGAGTGAAGACTCTCACAGCATGTCTACACTATATAATTTTACCAGGACAGCATATGAGTAATAACACTTATCTGTGCTTAGCCATGGATTGCTTTTTTCAGGGTATACCTGAATAGTGTTCATGTAGGTTGGTGCCAACCCATTTGCTAGTACAGATTTGCAATACACCACATGGAGTATGGGCAGCACTTGCTTTGGATCAAATCTGCCCTACAACTGTGCGGGTTTCTATCAGAGCCTTCCATGCCCTGCAGGACATGCAACCAAGTCCAGCCAATTGTGGATTGTGCTTGTTAATTGGGGAGAGGGATGGTGTTGATTTTAAAAAGATGAAATTAAATGTTTTACAAGGCTCTAACAACTTCAAAACCCAAACTTGTAACTTGTGCTCTGTTTTAGTAAGCATTCCTAATCAAGGCTTTTAGTCTATCTGGCAAGACTACTATTCAATAGAAAGATGCAAGAAATATGCATAAATGACAAATTCTTTAAGTGTGCAAACTCACAATGTATGACTGTTTGAAACTTCTACTGGTCAACATTTTTCTACACTGTGAACTGGCCCAGACAGTACAGTTAAGGTTTATCTTAATATCCATCAGTAGTACATTAAATTTAATCTCAAAGTAAAACAATTCCTTAAAAGTTATTGTGGAACAATCAATCATGAAATGCAGAGTAGGCAACTTTTTTAAAATAAGAACTCTACTTCCAGTGATTGTAGATTGAGGAAAAAAATCTTTATAGCATCAGATTTTCTTAGAATCACTGAATTTTCCCATTGCATCAATGACCATTCAAGAGACTAATATATCTTTGCAAAATAACTTCCTTAAATCTTTCAAAATTGTCTTCTCCTGAGAAATGAGGAGCTCAAGAGGTAGAGACACTTATTTTTAAAAATATATTTTCCTAGACTATGCATAGTTTTCCAAAGATTTTGTTTTCCTTTTTTATGTGGTGGAAGAAGAGACATGGAAAATGAATGCTTATTATTTATAATATGAATAATATATAATAATAAAATATGTAATATACAAATAAAATACATTACAAACATGATAATAACAATCCTCTCTAAATCCTACTCAACAAGTATCCAACAATCTTTCCTTAATGAAGAAAAACTCATTCTACCAAGATAGTCTCTGACTTTCAGAGAACTAATTGTAAGAATTTTTTTTCTTCATATCAACGCTGTTTTCTTTCCCCAACTGATAAATGGTCAAAGGATATGAACAGACAATTTTCAAATGAAGAAATTAAAGATATATATAATCATATGAAAAAAAATGCTCCAAATCACTATTGATTAGAGAAATGTGAATTAAAACAACAATGAGGTATCATCTCAAACCTATTAGATTAGCCAAGATGAGAAAAAAGGGAAGATGATCAATGCTGGAGAGGTTGTGGGAGGATTGGGACATTGATGCAATAGTGGGGAAGTTGTGAATGGATCCAACTTTTCTGCAGAGCAATATAGAATTAAGTCCAAAGAGCAATAAAACTTCATACCCTTTGACCTAGCAATTCCAATTTTAGGGCTATATCCAGAAGAATTTGTAAAAAATGGGAAAAGTTCTACATGTTCTAAAATATTCATATCAGCTCTTTTTGTAGAGGCAAAGAATTGGAAATTGAGGAGATGTCCATCAATTGGGGAATGGCTAAACAAGTTAGGGTACATGAATATCATGAAATATAATTGTTCGATAAGAAACTATAAATGGTCAGACTCTAGAAAAGCATGGAATGACTTACAGGGATCTGATTCTGAGCAAATGGAGACAACAATGTACACATCAGCAACATTATGAGATGACAACCTTTATGGAAGCATCTCCCCTCAACAGTCCAGAGAGCTAGGACAACTGTATTTGACTGGTTATGGACTATATTATCCCCAACCAGGGGAAGGAAAACAAAACAAAACACACAGAAAATAAAAGTGACCCTTCCTGAAATTTTGTAAATTGGAATTATTCATGTACGGATGGATGAAAAAAATAAATAATTTTTTAAAAAGATGTTTTCTGTAAAATATCCAAACTTTTTTTGTTAGTTCTGACTGCTTAAGGCAAAAAAGGAGGATATTCCCTTTCCCACATGACAGTCCTTCTGATACTGACACCTATCATGTCCCTGTTAAGCTTTCTCTTCTCCATAACCATCCACAGTTCTTCTAGTATATCTTTAATGGAGAATTATTCTCTATTCCTTCTGCTATAAAAATTCTGGTCATTGGAAGGGTCCTGTCAAGTCCTGAAAAAACTGCCTGTATTTGGAAAGAAGCACAAATTCACTAGCCACAACCTTGGTTTATTGTTCAATAAAATCTGAAGAAAAACAGTCATGACATCTTGGACTATAGCCTGCAAATCATCCCAAAGATATGTAGAACAATGAAGGTATGCCCAATCCAAAGAAATTCCAGAATATAGAGATGACAGAGCAATACCCTTCTGTGTAAAACACATACAAACAAATTTAGGGTCCTTGTTATAATCAGAATAATTAACAGATAGAAAAAGTTCGAGGCAATTAGGTGGCATAGTTGATAGAGTGTCAGACTTGGAGTTGGATAGAATCATCTCTATGGATTCAAATTCAACTTGCTGACCTTAGTTCTCTCTTCTGCAAAATAAGTTAGATAAAGAAATGGCAAACCACTCCAATATCGTTACCAAGAAAACCTCAAATGGGATCACGAAGCCTAAGACATGGCATGAACAACTAAATGATGAAAAAGAAATGATGCTTCTTCACCAGAATGGCAATGTACTATAGTAAATAGAAAGCCAACTTTGAAACATGAAACATCAGAATTCAAGTCTCACCTCCTGGTCATTTAATGTTTTAGTGCTCCTGACAACTACCCAAGGCTTTTAAGTTGCAGAGAAAGTGCCAATCTGATTGATGGGTAGAGGGAATTCCTTCACCTGCAAGTTTCAGTCTCTCTCTCTCTCTCTCTCTCTCTCTCTCTCTCTCTCTCTCTCTCTCTCTCTCTCTCCATATCATTCCTGTCAAATGTACATATCTGACAAAAGACTATGACTGTGAATACCAACTATATATACAAAGAAGACAAACTTTTTATGCATTGCCTAGAACTTCATGAAGTACCAGGCACTTTGCTGGTGCTTTCCAAATATGTGACTTGATCCTCAAAGTAACTCTATGAAGTTACTATTATGATTAGTCCCAATTTATATTTGAGGAAACTGAGTTAAGGAAGGTTAAGTGACTTGCCCAGAATCACAGTTATAGTATCTGAGCTTAAATGTGATCTATAATCTTCTCGATTCTAATCCCAGTGTGCTATCTACTACATCACCTTATTTCCTCATTGATACACTTTACACAGCATCAACTTTGCCTCGTTAAGTAATTTGAGAAAAGGGTTTTTAGTGAATTCATTTTCTCATTTGGAAGAAGCTGGTGTTTCTGCCTGAAGCAGTGTCTGATTCAGTAAGTAATAAAATTTTGCCAATATTTGGGGTGTACTGGGGACTTTCTAATTGCTGAAGCAGTGTGGCAAATTTGTTTTCCACCTTGTAACGTCCTGTACTATAATACTTCTTAGAAAATCAAAATATTTCAAAGTTTCATTTTATTTAGCATACATTTATTTAGAACTTGCTACATGTAAGCCACTGTGCTTGGCCCTGGGGACATAAAGGAAAAAATAAAGACTTTTGCTGTGCTTGAAGAGCCTACAACATTCTTTAGGAATATGATGCATTCATAAATCAATGCAGTTCTAGGGAAATGAAGGTAGTAGAGATATTTGTTATTATCTGGCATAGTACAATGGAGAGTATAGTAAGAGAATCTGGGTTCAGTACTTACTTATGACCTTAATTACTTTTGTAACTCTATCTAGTCGTTTAAGCTTCCTTCACCCCAGTTTCCATATTTGTAAAATTAGCAAGTTGGACTACATGACTTCAGAACACTGTTGCAAACACCTCAGGCAGGAAATCAGTTCCCAGAGGATTTGACACCTGAATTAGCTCTTGTAGGAAGAAAAATTATTTGAGAGGTAGAGGTAAGGAAGGAGAGGCTTCTAGACTTGGAAAATATCTTCTTATGGTCAGAGGTGATAGAGAAAGAATCAAGTACAGGGAATGATTAATAATTAAGTTTAAGTGGAATATCAATTGGTCTCCATCTCTTATCTTCAAGAATAGAGTGCATTAATGTAGCTGCAGAAGGAACTCAATGTTCTCCATACAAGGAGGATGCTAACTTGGTTCTCTGAGATCATAACAATTTCTGGCCAAATACCCTGAAAAGGAAGGGTAGATCTAATTTACAACACATTCTTCTGGGTATGGAAAAAGTGGAGAAAACTGTATTCCAATTCTAGTCACTAAAGCATTTAGTGCATCTTCTGTTTTTGTCATTTTTCAATTAAATTCCATAGTTACAAAAATAATATAAGATTTTGACCTTCCTATGTCATGATCACACTTGTTAATTGATTTTCCCTTAGGACTCTTGGATCAGATTCGTTCCCCTATACCAGTAATTGCACAATCAAAAATTTGCTTTACCTGCAGCAATTTTAGGGAGTCATTATTTCTAGTTAAGGGAACTAATAGGATGATTATCAAGTTAAGGGAAAATGCAAAAACTTTGGAAATCATAGGAGCATGGTGATATTCCCCTCCTGGAGTTCATGCCTGTCTCAACTTTTCCACCATATCTCAGCAACTATCTCACTCTGGAACTCCCCTTAGTGCTTTGAGGTTTTCTCACCCTGGAACATTTATTTTCCCCTTCAACCAGCTCATGTTGAAATATTGTTCTGCCATGTAAGTTCCTTTCTCTAATTAATGAGATCCTCCAGGACCTCTATTTTGTAGAGGGACCAAGTCCAGTCAAATTTCACTCCCTTCCCCATTCTGTTTCTGAAGTTTGGAATTTCAACACAATGTTTCCTGAGGGAATATCTCTCTCTCTCTTTCTCTCTCTCTCTCTCTCTCTCTCTCTCTCTCTCTCTCTCTCTCTCTCTCTCTCCATTTTGTCTGTCTTTCTTCATTAGAATGTAAGCTACTTGAGGACAGGGACATTATTTTTGCTTACATTTGTGTCCCCAGCACTTCCCATAGGAGCTGGCAAATAAGTATCTAATACATGCTCTTCTCTTGTTTTCTTCCTCTAGATACAAAAGAAATCCTACACATTTCCATATTAGACCTTTTATATTCTCTTCAAAACCACATTCACATCTTATATTCAGTTAAGGGCTCCACATTTTAGGATAGACATTGATTAGTTGCCAAGCAGCCAGAAAAGTATGATGAGGATGGTGAAGCACCTTGGATTAAAAGGGTCTTGCACTGATTGATTGAAGGAACTGGAGATATGTATCATGAAGAAAAGAATTGGAGGACAGTGCCTGGGCAGGGAGGGGGAAAAAGAGGGGGAAGGAAAGTTGTCTACAAGCATTGGAAGGAATGATAGGTGAAAGTGGGATTAGACTTGTTCTTCTTGACTTTAGAAAGAATTAAAAGGATCAAGTCATGTAAAGTTGCAGAGATAGAGATTTCAATTAGGCTTATTTTTCCCACCCTCTATCTCTACCTTTTATTTCTTTATTTTTTTTTAAAGTTCATCCTTTTTTTTAGCATTCATCCATATGCACATGTATATTTTTAAATTACAAAATTTCCTTCCACCCTCCCTTCCCACCCCCTCCCCTCACAGCAGTCAGGTTAGCATTGTACATACATATTTTGTATAAACATGTCTACAGATTAGCCATTTTTGGTATGAGGAATTGGGATTAAAGAAAAGAGATAAGAGCTAATTTTATAAAGTGTTTATTAGATTCCAAGGCATTGTTTTTGGTTTCTGTTTTTGTTTTTTCGTTCTGTTTTTTTTTCTCTCTCTGGATGGAGAAAACATAGTCCATAGTTGATCTCATAGGGTTGTCCTAGATCTCTGGACTACAGAGAGGAGCTGCTTCCATCAAGGTGGAGCATCCCCCAATGTTGTTGTTAATGTGTACATTGTTCTCTCGGTTTCAATTAGGTTTAAAAAAAAAAACTTCCAAGGAAATATAATATTAGAAGCACAGAAATAGATTGCTTCTGGAGATAATGGATTCCTTCTCATTGGAATTCTCTAAGCGAAAATTGGGTTACCTTTTGTTGGGGAAGTTGTAGAGGGAATTCTTGCTCAATTATGTATTGGACTTGAAGCTCCTCAGGTCCGTTCTATTTTAATCATAGTACGTAGTATTCATTCCCTAAAATCCCACTGGAATAAGAAGTTATCCCTAGAGGTGTGGCCAACTCCTCTTAGGGTTCTCCTAAGAACCTGGGATTTTCTAGTACTGCCTTTCATGAACCTCCAACTGAAATACTTTTCAGTAAAAGTATCCATCAGTTGAATCAATTAAATGTTTAAGAAAAGGTATTTGCAAAGTAAATATGACAAGGACAATTTACAGAAGTCTCTCTATAAACCAGAACCTATTCAGAGCCTTCCCTTGTACACACAAATTCTCTGAGGAGAGTGGGTTCAAAATGAGACAATGTATGTGGCCAAAAAGTAAACTCATCCACCCAGACCTTGTAAGTCTTTTCTCCTTTCATTTACTTAGTATGAAGATCCCCTTAGGAATAATTCTCTAATGGGTCAGGAAGACTCAGTAACCTTGCAGAGTCCTAAAACTGCCTTATTTTTGTGAATCTTTCAAAATACAGGCTGTGTCTGTTAGCTTCTGGTACTCCAAAAATACTTCTACCAAAATATTTCTACATTTTGAAGGTTTTGCAGTTCACAGTCACCTAATCAATGGGTTACCAGGAACAAAAGCATCTCTCCTCCAAGAAAAGTAATTCTTTGCAACCTCCAGCCTCTACCCACCCACCCCCACTTCTTCAACACTAGATTAGAGCAGTGCTATGATGATCTGCTACTCTAATGTGTGATTGAAAAGTGTCTTATTATGTTACAAAGACCCAGAATTGTGCCTCATTCTTTCAGTTAATCACAAAGCATTTCCTATTTTTAGCATCACTTGTTTTCAAGCATAATCAAAGCCCTCCATTCCTCCCATATTGATTAAGGACTTGTTCAAACCTAGTTTACTCTCTTGGTTGATTGATTAATTGGTTGATTGAAACCAGTGGTCTTGGTCTTCCGTGATTATGTTAGTTGGAGAAAGAAATCCCCAACTTTAAATAGATTCCAAGCTATAGATTAGCAATTCTGAGATTGACCTAGACATCAGTTTCTTCTTTTAATCAATTGATCAGAAAAAAATTCATTAAGGACATTATATTAGCCAGGCACTATGTTTGACTGAAAATCAAAGTATAACCTATGAATAAATATTATCATATACTCAATATATTCAAAATAATTTTCATGGAGAAGCACTACTAGCAACTGAAAGAGTCAGATTAAAAAGGAGCTTTGTATAATAGGTGATATTTAAACTCAGTTTTAGTCAAAACTGTCAATCAATTAATCAGCATTTACTAAGTACCTACCAAATGTGACAGGCTCAATACTAAGAGCTGGAGATACAAAATTAATCAAAAGACAATCCCTGTCTTCAAGGAGTTTACAATCCAATGAGATTCCAATTTAAGTAGGGATTCCAAGAGGCAGAAGTGTAGAGGGGTATTAATGGCTTGCAGATAAGAGATGAATCTACAATAAATTGATGAGTATTCTTTAATAACAAAGTAGAAAGTCACATAGAAGTCATATATTTCAGAAAGTTGCCAACAGACTACAGTGCTGATATATATTTTTACCTAAAATAATATTTTACATATACTTGGAGGTTAATAAATGTTCATGTCCATTTAACTGAATTGGTACACATGTCATCAGCTCCGTAGTTGGTCTGCAGAGCAATGGCCTGGCAACATATTCAGCTCCTTGAACAGTTTCATCAGTGTCAACTGTGAGCACTAATTAAAGTCATATGGCACGATCCAGTCATCAACAGCAATGTCCTGGAGGCCAGCCAGTCCACCAGCTCAGAAACTGGGCTCAGTCCATCTCACTACTATGGAATTGGACATGTGGAGAAGATAGATGACAGTCGAGTGCAAAAACAGCTGCTGTAGAAGTAACCCAACCAAGATGGAGCTGAGAAATGCTATTGTATCATGATGCAGAGCATGAACCTGTGTGGCATAGCACTGGCCCTCTACAAAACAACAGCAGCAGATGGTCTATGTTGCAATGAGGAAAACAAGGACAGGAGAGTTCTTATTTTTTTTTAAAACAGGAGTGCTATGCAACCTGAAGGGCAACGAGCCAGAGCTGAAGAGCCAGACAGACTCAATAAATGAGGATGAAAGCCACCCTCCAGACCTCACACTTCCCATTCACCCTGAATGGAAGGGCCTGGGAGTCATCCATCTGTCTATTCCTGCCACAGCCATACTGCTAGCACTTAGGACTCGTTTGTTTGCTTCCCTAAGGGGAGAGGGTTAAATAATCAACTCTTCATTATGCTTTCCACCACCTTGTCCTGGCCTCTGCTGGGGTCTCCTCATTCCTCAGAGAATCTAGAGACTCTGAAAGGACTTTAGTGAGACGGGTTATAAGGAAGGTGATGATGATAATGATGGTAACATCAGCAATATATTCAAAGACAAAAACCAGAATGGAAGATGCTTTCCTCTGACTCTTTCTTCAATATCTACTTTTAACTATGATTCATATTATTGTTAAATTCAGAGTTATAGCAATTATACAATACCATTTGTAAATAAGTTCAGAATTCTTTTGGGGGGGGCAAGGAGAAGAGATCTAGGGATTTGTACCTGAACACTCTGAGGATCTCACAGAATCAGTCTTAGATTTTATAGAGCATTTAGTCCTACCTTCTCATTTTGCTTCTGATGGGAACCTAGCTCAAAAGAAGATCCTAACTGATGCACCCTCTTTCTTTTGAGGATGCCAAGGAACTTGCTTCTGAGACAATCCTCATGAAGGATTTGAGAAACTGTGGTGGATGAGTCTGCAACTGAGTCTAGTCTACTAAACATATGGTGAATGAGAGGTTCTATGACTGGCCAAGGAGGCATTCAAGAAAAGACTGCTAACTTTAGACCCTTCCCTGTCTACTCATAGAAGATTACTAGGTGATTCTTTCAAACATAACATCCACAAGATGTGATAAAGGTGAAGATATTAAAGCCTTCTCTCCTTTTTCCTTCCAGGCCATGAGGCCCCCAAGAAATAAATTTCAGTTATTGGTCTTTGCATTCATTCTTTTCCTTTTTAGATGACTCACATTACCCATAATTAAAACTTTGTACCCATGTCTTCCAAACTATGAGATCCAATCTCAAAATCACTACATCATAGCTACCTCCTAAAGTTTTAACAATAACAAACCAACAGCAAATATCTTTTATGATCCTCAAAAGAACCCTGGGAGATAGGAATTATTATTTTACCTATTTTACAGATGAGGAAACTGAGACAGATGTTAAGTGACTTGCCCAGGATCTCACAGCTAGTGTTTTAGATTTTATAAGAATTCAACTCCTCTTTACCTCCTTAAGCCTGTATCTACTGAATTATCTCTTTTCTGTTTCTAGATGCTATTGAATAGTTATATTTTGATTATTTAGATTATAATCCTTCCTTTACCTGAGTTTAATCATGCTTTCAGATAAATTTTTCCTCTTTTGTTCCTTATATACTATATGAAATGTTGCAATTTTCCTTAAACTTGCTAAAAACTGTATTTTGATGTTTTAATTTTGCTATATTTTACTTATACAATAGCTTACATTCTTCTGAAGGCAATTACAACGGTAATCGCATCAATCAATCAGAAAGTATTTATTAAGTCCTAACATGTACCAGATAGGCTAGGTACCAGGTCCACAGAGTCAGAAGACAGTTCCTCTCCTCAAAGAGTTTATATTCTTTTGTCAGTGATTACATGTACACAAAAAGGTTTAAACAGAAAAAACAAAAAATGAGTTCAAGGTGATTTATTGGGATTGGTGGGGAAGGATCAAGAAAGAGTCCATTGTTGAAGAAGACTGAACTCCTTAGTATAATGTATTTCTAAATTAATTCTCCCTCTGCCCTATCTTCTCCATCTATCTTCTCCACATATCCAATAGCACCAAAATAGAGGATTTATCTTTATGAAGAAAGGGGAGAGGATAAAATATGTCCTTTGTGATGACTGAAGAAATTTGAGAAGGACCTTTTTGATGTAGAACACAGAAAAAGTAACGAGGTAGAGGCTTATGGAGATTTCAAGGCATAATCAAGAAGGAAAACTCAAATATTGAGAACTGAATGAAGTTCAACTAATATTTGAATGGTTAAACATTAGCATCAGATTGACTTGGAATTTAGGATGACATGGAGATGAACTAGTTACTGAGTAATTTTAAGAAACACAAGTCCCTGGGAGATTCCCATTTTAAAGAAGTTTTAGTCTAGTGTAAGTTTGCCCAGGGCCAAGAACAACTGAGCCCTAAGGCATTGTGGAAGGGTGAAAAGGAAAGGTGGGAAAATGAAAATTGGACAACATTTAGTTTGTGGATATCTGTTAGAAGGAGAGAAAATCTAAAAGGAAGTCAGCAACAAGTTTTTAAATGATTTGGTAAAGGAAATCACATTCAAAAGATTGGTCCTCACCAATGGCTTAAAGGGCTAAGTCTAGGGAAATGGGAGGTCACCTAGCTGAGATCTTCTAACTCTGCCATGATCTTCAAAAGTAAGTTACTACAGACCTGTCTGACTGCAAAATGGCAAAGACAGACTTACTCCTACTGACGCCTGCTATTGAAATGAAAAGTGTAGGGTCTTAGCACTTGGTAGACCTTTGGCTTATGGATATTGTATTGGGTTCAAAAATAATATGAAAATGGGAATCATCTGCTACCACTAAAAATTATATCATATATTATGGTTCTATGGTAAAGGAAAAAAGACATCAATTCCCATTAGATGATAATAACTACTATTTTGAAACCACAAGGTAGAAAGAATAGATAGCTGAATTCAAAGAGTACAGACGATCTAGCTTCAAATCCTGCCTCTGAGAGTCCTGAATTTATGACCCTGGACAAGTTATTGAATCTCTCAAAGCCTCAGAGAAATTCCTAAGACTAGGAGCTAGAAAAATAAAGGCAAATTGTGGTGGTGTCAATACTCTCTACCAAGGAAGGAGAGAATAATCCTATATCCCAGCACCTTCCTAAACTTTGGGGCTACAAACACAAGCTTACAAGACAGTCCCTACCTTCAGGAAGTTTGTATTTTAATAGGAGAAGTTAATGCATAAATTTGAATTGAAAAGCATAAGGAGAGAAAAGAAGAACACATTTTTCTCCATCATATATATATATAGTGGACTTATCATTTCAAATATAATATCATTTGATATATAATAAATTTATCATTTCATTTTTGTATTATCATTTGATATATAATGAATTTATTATTTCATATATGTATATATGGGATTTATTATTAATTTGTGAAATGAAAATTGGAGGAAGCCCCAAGTGAAGTTTGGGAAAAGTGTGTGAGTGTTTTAAGCTTTTAACTTTATGTGACTTACTTTTTTATATTCACTCTTTACACACTTTTAAAATTAATAGCAAGTGCAGGAACTATGAATAAAATAAAGTTAGGAGTGCACATGGTTGTTACATAAGCATTGAGGAGAAGGTTTAGTGAGAGATAGTTCACAGGCTTCAGAAATTTACAAGATGATAAAGAAGTCTCATAAAAAGTATAAAAATAAAAAGAGATTGACACATAGAAAAATCTTAAGCATATGATACTCACCGAAAAGAGGTGCCATTTTGTTATAATGATGCATATAAATATTAGAGGTTAAACCTGTAATTACATCGGTTAGTGGTTCGCCAATTCAACATGGATCTACAGAGTATCTTCTCAGTCCACAAATCTAAAGCAATGTGAGACTACATTAAAAGATAAAGTATTTAGGTCCATGGATATGTTAGTCCTGAGGTACTTTCTCTCAGTCAGACTATATTTGTGGTATTATATTCTGTTCTGAACCTTGTATTTCAGGAAGGGGCTTAATAGGCTAGAAAGGGCCAAAGGGAAGAAACTAAAGTGATTAAGAATTTCAACTGGTATCATATAAAGATGAATTGGAGGAGATACAAATATTTAACTTGAAGAAGAAAATTTTTGTGAGAGGCTATGGTAGCTGCCTTATAAAACATGAAGTTTTGGTAATTGGAAGAGGTTTTAAGTTCCTTGGTGCCTGAGGACAGAGTCAGGAATGATAGGCAAAAAAGCAATCTTATTCTATGAATAAGAAAAAAACAGCAAACAAACAAAATCTTGTTAATAATTGAAGCTATCTACAGGGTAAATGGGCTGCTTTTAAACATAATTCTCAATCATTGGAAGTCATTAGAAAAATCTAAAGAAAAAAAGAAAAATCTAAATGAAAACTTGCATATTATGAAGAGGATTCTGAATTATAGTCTTTTTTCTGGACTGTCTAACAATGGAAGTCTCTTTTCAACCTCTGATATCCTATGGTTCTCTAATTCTCTGATGTGGGGAGAGTCCATGTTGTAGAGGAATTAGGGAAGAATTAGTAGTTCTGAAAATCTACTTTCATTAAGAATTGGTTAAAGAATGAACTATAGGGGCAGCTAGGTGGCGAAGTGGATAGAGCACCGGCCCTGGAGTCAGGAATACCTGAGTTCAAATTCGGCCTCAGACACTTAATAATTACCTAGCTGTGTAGCCTTGGGCAAGCCACTTAACCCCATTTGCCTTGCAAAAACCTAAAAAAAACCCAAAATGAACTATTCATCCAAACATATAAAGATGCATGCATATATAGAAGGGCACAAAAGCCTTTTAATTCAAAAAGAAATTAAGAAGAAGAAAAAGGTAAGGTACTGAGTTACAGGTGAGAGAATAGGTTAAAGGTGTATGTAAAAGGGAGTGTAGAGCAACAGAGAGAAGGGTTGATTCATCAGTAGGAAGGGAATATAGAAGGGTATGTAAGGAAGGGATTCTTAGAAGAGTCAAAGATCATGGAATAGGAGTACAAGGTAGCAAGTAGAAATAGAAAAGTGAGAAGGAATCATTCTTTTGAGAAAATGTTATAAAAATGAAAGATACACACAAACTAAATACATAGAAAGCGATGCATAACGTATGTATTATGTATAAGTATGTGGATATATGTGTATATGTAAATGTGTATTATATGTGTATATTTGTGAGCATGTATGGGTATATGTGTATAGGTATATGTATGTATGTGTGTATGTATGTATGCTTATATCCATGCTTAATTGTTGCCTTCCTTAGGGCAAAGAGCAAAAAAATAAACAGTACACAGCAGTTAACAGAAGAAAAAACTACAAGGAAGCAAAGAAAAGATGGAAAATTTAAAATATAACATGTAGCATTCATTATATAGCTCCCTTGAAATGCATATTCCTCACTTTATTTTATTAATCTTCTCATGTTTTGCTGCATGCATGACAACTTTTTCTTACCTTATATTTATGCTCATTTTTTAATTATTTGAAAAGAAAATAAATTTATAGGACTGAGTGTCACAAGGAACTTTAGCAATCTACTGATAAAACTATAGATGAAGAGCTGGGGAAAAAGCCCAATATTCATAGAATTTAATCATCTCATTCTACAAATGGTAAAACTGAGGCATAGAGAAGGTAATTAAATGCCTTGTCCAAGAGTATGCAGATAGTCATTGTCTGAAGTATGATTAAACCCATTATCGGATTCTATATCTATTCACATCTCCAATATGGACCACCCAGCCTTTCTAAGCCTCTCATTGAACAATTAAGGAAAAATAAAAACCTCCAAAAAAACTTTTTAAAAAAATTATCAAAGAATGGGGAATTAGTAACAGAGTTTGGATTTTTATCCAAGGTTACTGAAAATAATCCAACCTCTCTTCTATCTCAGCATGAAACTTCCAGTTTCAAAAACAAACAGACCAAAAAATGAATAATAAAGCATTTATTCATTTATTAGGCAGTTTTTATGTACCATCTGCTATGCTAACTAATAGAGATGCAAAGTTTAAAAATAAAATAAAATCAACTCCTGTTCTCAAGGAAGTTACTGTCTCATAGAGTGACATAACAACTAAAGGAGAACTAAAAAGTGACTTTTTTATTTTTTGCTAGGTGATCACACATTTTTCCTTATGAAAAATCCCTTTGAATTTGGACTGTTCCCAATCAATAGAGAAGGGAATGAGGTTCAGGGAAATATGTTCAGAGTGATGTTCCACTGTAAATACTCCTTCAATAGATATACTTTCCTAACTTCACATTTTCATTTTGAACACGTGTGGCATCCTTGATCCTGTTTTGACATCCTTGCTTTATCTTAGATTCCCTGACTGCTACTCCTAATTGATTCCCAACGAGCCTGCTTTTGGTTCATTTTTTTTTTCTGTTTGTGTGACTCCTAGGTTCTTTCCAGCAGTCCCCATTCCTTCTCTATCTTCAGGCTCATCCACTTTGAAGTGACCTTGTCTTATCCTTACAAATTGTTCTGACCCTCCCCTTGCACAAACTGGCTTCTTCCTTGAATGACTTTGTTCTCTCTTTACAAGAATAGCTTGTAAAACACAGTATTGTATCTAATAAGTCCTTCAAACACATTTCCCTGGCTCTTTGTGGGAACACTGAGCCAGGGTCCACATTATTTAGAGTATTTGAGCAAATCTAACACAGAATCACAAGATTTCCAAGGTCAATTAGTGCTATTTTTCCTAAGAAAAGTCATCTTGACTTCATTTATTGGACAAGTGATCATCCGATACTTGCTTAAATACCTCCAATTAAAGGAATCCCATCCTATCCTGAAATAACCTATTCCTTTTTCCAACTGTTAATTCATAAACCAGCCCAAAGTTTTCCCTTACATAATATGTATTTTTTCTTTTTAAAATTCCTACCCATTGCTCAAAATTATGACCTCTCAAGAAAACAGAATCAATTTAATTCTTCTTTTTTTAATAGATTCAGTTTTCAAAAACTTGGAGATATAGCAAGTCTCTAGTAAGTTTTATCTTCCCTCAGGCTAATCATTCTTAAATGCTTCAATGATTCTTATATAGACCCTTAGCTATCCTGATTTCTTTTCATTGGATGTTTTTCTAGATATTTTTATCCTTTCCTAAATCAGTCAACAAATAGTTAAGTGCTTATTATAATACAGATTTTGAATTATGACTCAGCTATATAAAGAAAGGGGAAAATGCTTTGGTATTCTTAATAGGGGAAAATGATTGTAAATAGTTAAAAGTCAGATTTCTTAGAGTGGAGTCAAAGTGGTAAAGTAAGGAAAACATATTCCCCTCCAAATGAACTTAAAATAATGTCTCTAATTGAATTCTAGAATAGCAGAGTTAAAAAAAAAGAGAACAAAGCAAGATGTTCTTCCACACCAAGATACTTTAGGTAGCCAGATAAATTTTGACAACGGGGTGAAGGTTCGTCCAGGGCCCATATGGATAAAACACCAATAACAGCAATAGAGACAGCAGTAGCTTCAGTAAGCTCTCAAGCCAGAGATGGCTTGACCTAGCAACTGGTTGGAAAGAGATTACATAGAATCACAGTCCTAGCACTGGACTCAGGACCAGATGCTGTTTAGTTGTTTGGAAAATCTATTGCTTCTAACTACTTCTGATTTATAGTTCAAGGAAAGCGAGAACTTTCAATTAAGAAGAAGGAGGAACTCTGAGGAGCAGTAGTGCTTTTGGTCATAAAAGTTCAAGGACTCTGACAAACAGTATTGCTCCCCGAGGTATAGTATCACTTCCAGATTCAAAAGATTAGAGACCCTGAGAAACAATATTATTTTTGACTCAAAGGGAGCAGAGACCGTGGGGAGCAATAATAATTGCAATCCCAAGAATAAGGGGCTCTTTCTGAGAAAAGACCAAAGTTCAGACCAATAGAGCAGAGACCACATGGCTCCCCAAATGACACCACACTTTAAGCACCAGAAACATCCAAACTCCCCAAATTAGTTCTGAAACATCTCATCGCATGCAGAAATCAGAACCCAATTATAAAGTGCAAGAAACAACAAAAAAATAATCTGACCACTAAAAGCTACTGTAGTGACAATCAAGATCAAGACAAAAATTTGAAGACAATGAAATCAAAACAGCTACAAACAAAGCCTCAAAGGAAGAAAAAAGGTGAATTAGACACAAACCTAAAAAAAATTTCTGGAAAAACTATTTTTTGAAAAATTAAACAAGAATAGTAGAAGGAAAACTAGGTAAATAAATAAATAAGAGTAAAGGGAGAAAAGTATAGAAAGGCAAGTAACAAGTTGGAAAAAGAGATATAAAAATACCAAGGAAAATAACCACTTAAAAAAAGATTTGGCCCTAATAGACAAAGATGTGTAAAAAGCTGACTGAAGAAAATAATTCTTCAAAATAAAGAGTTGGAAGCTAACAACTCTTTAAGACATCAAGAAACAATAAAACAAAATCAAAAGAATGAAAAATAGAAGAAAATATGGAATTCCTCATAAAAACTGACTTAGAAAATAGAAAAGAGATAATTTAAGAATTGTTGAAAGTCATTATCAAAGTAAAAACCTAGACATCATATTTCAAGAAATTGCAAAGAAAACTACCCAGAGGGTAACATAGAAATTAAAAGAATCTTTTAATTATCTCCTGAAAGAGGTCCCAAAATGAAAACTCCCAGGATCATTATAGTCAAATTCCAGATCTTTAAGGTCAAACAAAAAATATTTTAAGAAACCATTCACATATTATGGAGACATAGTCAGGATCACATAAGATTTAGTAGCTACCACATTAAAAAAAAAGCAGAGGGTTTGGAATTTGATATTTCTGAAGGCATAATAACCAGGATAACAACTAAAAATAATACTTCAAAAAAGTCTTATCTTAATTCTTCTAAGAAAAAAATGAATATTTAATTAAATGATCTTCAAGCATTTCTGAGGGGGAAAAAAAAACAGAACTGAATAGAAACTTTGACTTTCAAATTCAGGACCCAAGAAAAACATATGGTAAACATGAAAGATAACTCATAAGGTACTCAATAACTTAACCTGTTTATCTTTCTATACATAACTTCTAAGAAGTTTATTGTTATCAGGGCAGTTAGAAATAATCTATATGGAAAGAAGAAATGGGAGTGAGTCAGTTTTGCTAATATAATGTAAAAAAAATGCTGGCGATATGAAAAAGAGAGATACCCTGGGAGAAGGGAGAGGAAGAATGGGAAAAGAATTATCTCATATAAAAGGGACACAGTTTGTCAAATGCTTTGTTAAAGTTAGGAAACTATTTCTATCACATTCCTCTAATCCAGTGGTTGCAAACAAATAAAAAGTTAACTACAACTGAATATCGATTTAGAAAAACACATGTTAATATTATCTATGTTTTTATTTATTTATTTTATGTATTTTATTTAATATTTTCTAATTACATTTAATCTGGTTCTAACCACACAGGAGTGTTGTACAGGATTATTTTTCTATTTTTTCCTAATCTGCTAGTCTTGAAACTCCCTTGTCAAAAAATAAAGTGAGTTAAAAAAAGTGAGTTGAGCTTGGCAAGACTTGCCTTTTATGAAGACTTAAATCCTGTAGTCATTTTCAGAGGAGTCCATCACCTTTATCAGAATGTGCCTAGAAGTAGATTGTGATCCCTAAGGAAATATATCAAAAGATTTATCATTTTATTGGTCAAATATTCCTTCCACCAGAGCAGATTTCAATCCTTTCCACAGCCTGTAAAACAGACAGTCTTTACAATCATTTCCCCTATTAATATTTAAGAATACCAAGGTGTTTTCCCCCTTTCTTTATATAACTGAGTCATGATTCAAAATCTAGATTATAACAACTAAACAGCATCTGGTCCTGAGTCCAACCAGTTGCCAGGTCAAGCCATTTCAGCTTAAGAGCTCCTGAAGTCAGCTTGTAACTGAGCTTCTCCACGTTTTACTGAGCTGACTTTTAGATAATAAGATTCTACATCTGTACATGAATTTTTTGAGTTTGTTAATACCTACTAGAACTTGTGCTTCATTGACACAGTTGTTGCCTATCCCCATACCTTCCCCAACATTTCACCTACTTTTATTCCCAAGAATATTTCCTAAGAATCGTCTATTAATCACTCTACACACCTTCTACTAGTTCTCTGAACTTATTATTCCAATTCTTCACATCCTTGTCTTTGCAGAAACATTCCCAGGAGTCTGAAATAGATTTTCCCCAATTTCCAAATTAGCTTCTTTTAATGGATTTTATGGAAAGCCTATCCTTACCTGCACAACCCTTCTATCTCTTCCCAAATCATTTTATACTCACTTTTCTATTTATAGGCCATGTCTCCAAATGAACTATAAGCTCCTTGAGAGCAAGATCTGTTTAGGTTTAATTTGTTTACTTTTGAATTTTAGTTTATATTCTCAACACTTCACATATCTCTGCACATGTTACATGTTCAATAAATGATTGTTGAATGGAATGAAAATGAAACTAATTTTACAGAGGAAAATGGAATTTTAAAGAAAAAGTAAAAAAAGGATGATTCTGTGTAAAAAGTCCACACTAGTTAGGGAAATTTTTTAAATGATAAAAGTCTATATAGTTTCTATAATCTAATATTGATTATGCATTTCCTTTAGAAATTTTAAAATTATTTGATTCAAGTTTGTGTTTTCTTCTGTACATGAAGTTTTCAGGGTAAAAATTTCTTTTGCTGATTTAAATTGGAAGCTCATAAATTATTTGTAGTATTTGAGAATTGACTGGAGTCTGAGATTGTCATTTCCTTATGTGTCAAGGGCAAGTTAGCTAATTTGCTTATATGTGTCAGAGGAAGAACTAAAACCCAGATCTTTCTCACTTCAAGACCAGACCTCTATTCTCTTATTACTCCATAGTTTGTAGGATTTGTGTGTGTGTGTGGGGGGGGGGGGTAACAAAGTTAACTCATAGTCATCAATACTTTATTTTCATTTTAAAATTCATTTATAGTTTGAGATTATAAAAGACAAAAGACCAGCACCCAGTCCTTCTTGTTGAGGCTATGATTATTTGACTTATTTTTCAATAAAAATAACAGATGGAAAAAAGTCCATTAAACAATGTTTTAATATCCAGACTGGTGTTGTTTTTCAAAAGTTTTTTTTTTTTATAAGTCATTTTGTAATTAGCAAGTGTAGCCTAAATGGGAAAGGAAGGAGGTCCTCTAAGTTGACATGTCATAAAACTTAATAACTGAAAAAGATTTCAGCATGGTATACTATGTAGAATGATCACTGTATTGGGGTTGAAAGACCTTGAATTTAAATCCTGAGTCTGTTCTTTAATTCTGGGCAAATCACATAAAATTCTGTTCCTCAGTTTCCCCATCTTTAAAATAAGTGGTATAGTTCTCTAAGACCCCCTATAACTCTAAGTCCTATAAATGCTCATTCATGTTGATAATGATAGATCCGAGACTAGTCTACATTGTTATCATATAGCACATTCAATAGTTTTTTCCTATTATAATTGTCCAAAGGCAAAAGATCTCTTTCTTTTCTTTGAGATTTTTGCCTTCAAATTTGTAACTTGAAATAGTTTACTAAAAGTAGAATTTGAAAACAATGTGTTAGTAGCATTACCTGTCCTATTCTCTACATAAATCACTTTAAAGTGAAGATATATAGATGAAATTGAGTCATGGGTATTTACAATTTAAACAAGATCTTATCCGAAGAACTCCATAATATTTATATTTACATAGAGAAT